>NW_026940361.1:55000-110000 GCF_032062105.1 Saccostrea cuccullata
CATTTTCACTGTATAATCAATATAAGGCCCCGCCCTAACACCAGAACCCTTTACCCTGGGGCCATAAAATTCACAATATTTGGTAGAGGCACTCTTATTCATCATAACTATGTACATAGTTGGTTTATTTAATACCCAGGAGCAGAAAATAAGATTTTCAAAGAAATAAGGCATTTTCACTATATACAATTTTAGCCCCGCCCTAGCACTAGAACCACTGACCCTGGGGCCATGAATTTCACAACTTTGGTAGAGGACTCTATGCTGATTACAATCATGCATTCAGTTTGACTGCTTGATGTCCAGGAATAAAGAAGAAGATTTTTAGAGATTTCATTTATTTTAGTGGTTTTTGCCCCACCCCTCAGGCCCCAGGGGGGCAGGGACCATGAATTTCACAACTTTTGTTCCCCTTCACCCATAGATGCTTTGTGCCAAATTTGGTTGAATTTGAATGAGTGGTTTCAGAGAAGAAGCTGAAAATGTTCAAATGTTAACGCACGACGGACGACGCACGACGACGGACGCCAACGGATAGCAATAGGTCACCTGAGTTTACTCAGGTGACCTAACAAATATTTGATATCAATTATGACTCACAACTACCTTAAATAAGAGTTTTGATTAAAAAATGAAAACGAAGAATCCTAATTCCAATTGGTCGTATAACTGTTGTTAAAGACTAGTATCCTATCAAAGCTTAATCATTTATTTATTTCTTTGCCATCTCCTAGAAACCAGTTTTCAGTTGATTTGCAAAAAGTTATTTTTGAATTTATATGGAAGTCCAAATCATATAAGATAAAGCGATCCCTTGTCACACAAGACTATCTTTCTGAAGGTTTAAAAATGGTTGATGTGAATAATTTTATAATTGCTTTAAAATCTTTTTGAATGAAAAGGTTAACTCAAAAACAAAAGCCACGGATAGTTGTTTTGCATTGAATCGAAAAGATGTTATTGAGAAGTTATTTCATTTTTGAGATCTGTTTATTTTAGAGCATTTACTTCCGAAAAACAATGCTTTCTGGCAAGATGTATTTAAATCATGGCTGGAGGTCATGAAGTGTTTAAATAATTGTAAATGTGTCAAAACTCTTTTTTTTAATATCCCAATGTGGTTCAATTCTAATATCTTGGTTGGCAAACGGTCTGTTTTTATAAAAAAAAAATTGGTATGAGTATGGTATCAGAGTAATTGGAGATTTTGTAGATAGCGAAGAAAAATTTTATGCTTTGATTCTTTACAAAAAAAAATTGCCTCTAACAAACAAATGCAAATAAGCAGATTATGCAATATAATATGTTCTTACTGTAGTATCAACATATTTGAAATGTATGTCTATTGACAAATCCTTATCCACAAAATCTTTCAATACAGATATGCCCTTTTTTATGAATTGTTGTTACAGTCAGAAAAATACAACACAAATTGTGTTAAACCTACATCTACATCAAACTGGATTTACATTTTGAGTATCTATGGGCAATGTAATTTTGAAAAACATGATGTTTTTAAAGTTTGCTTTAAGGTAACAAGTGATACAGCTGTTCGATGGCTGCTGTTTAGAATATATACTGCATAGGATTCTTCCTGTAGGTTGCTATCTTAAAAAGATTAATATTAAAACTACTGATTTTTGTACCTTTTGTAAGAATGAAAGTGAAACAATCCAACATGTATTTTTATTTTGTGATAATATTTGGCATTGTGGAGTAGTCTTATCCACATATATATAGAACTTAACTTCAAAAAGGGTCGGATTTAACATTCATAATGTTATATTAGTAGAGATTCCTGTAAATTTTATTATACTATAACTAAACAATATATCTTTACTTGTTTGATGCAGAAGAAAATGCCAAATCTCACTGCACTCATATGTCATCTAAGAATCAAATATAATATTGAAAAATTTGTTTCAATCCAAAAGAATAAAATTGTGTATTTTAATTTCATATGGTCTACATGGAAACCTGTTTTTGATGAGTGGCAGTTCAAATGTCATTCACTATTGTTATTGTCTTCTCTTTTTTTCTTTTTATCTCTCTTTTTTATCCTCATATTGATAAAAGAATATACCCCGGTATGTATTTAATAATTCGCATAATTTATGCACAATGTTATAAGGTGTTGGAGGAAATAGTGACAAACTGAATTTACATGTATTCATCTTTTTTTTTTATCTCTCTTAATATTATCTATAGAAGGATAGTGGATAGTGTGAAAGGGTGAGTGTGTGTGTAGGGCATAAATGTAAATATGTTCAGATATCTCTTTGTTTATTATGAGAAAAAATATAAATTAAAATAAAGGAGAGGAAAATGCAAATAATTGGAATTTTTCTAACTAAAGTCCAAGGACATAACTCTGTCAAAAATGGCCCAATGGTACCCAAAACAGAATTTGATCTAGATATTCATTTGATAAGTCTATATGCTAAACTTCATTTCAGTAGGTGCAACGCTTGCAACGAAAATGAATGGAAACTGCGAATAATTGAATTTTTTCTAAGTCCAAGTGGCATAACTCTGTCAAAAATAGCGCAATTGTACCCAAAACACAACTAAACCTAGATATTCATCTGATAAATCTGTATACCGAATTTCATCTCAGTATGTACAATGGTTGCAAAGAAAATAAATGGAAACTGCAAATATTTGAAATTTTTCTCAGTCTAAGGGACCTAACTATGTCAAAAATGGTGTGGCCGTACCCAAAACAGAACTTGACCGATATATTAATGTGATATATATGTATACCAAATTTCAGTATGTGCAATGGTTGCGAAGCAAATGAACGAAAACTAAATGGACCGACAGACAGCAGCAAAGCAATATATGCTCTCCCTTCTTCGAAGGGGAGCATAAAAATATTCTTCTCAAGAACAGCAATGCCATTATTGGTAGAGTTATAATTGGTCTTATTTATATCGAAGCATTGCCAGGTATTATAAAAAAACACTCAAATTTGTTCCAATGATATAACGATGTTAGATTAAGCAAAGATGCCCATGGACCCCTTTGTTAAGTGAGTTTCCGTGCAAAAATAAATAATGTAAATATCCGGAGAAGCTATTTACATTATAATCCAACCAGAACTAAGCTATATGCTTTAGATATCGAATTTTGACATCTTTCAATAAAACAAATTTTGATTTAAAGGAGGTTTCTCTTCAAAGCAGTTTTACAAAATTGAATTTTATCTCATGAAAAAGGTAATCCATTTTTTCTTTATTATAAATGTACTTACCTACAATATTTAGCATTTTTCTGTGTTTTTTAATTCTGTCAGTCTCACTCTTATTTAATTTTCCTAGAAGAAAAAAAAAACCTTTAAAGTAAGCAATTCTGCAATTCAAACATTGTTTTATAAAATATTTATTCATAAATTAAATGTCAAACTTTGTCATCTTAATTACGTTTCAGTCCTTGGACCATTTCTCTAGTTTCTGCATCTTCTTCAGCCTGTTTCCTCAGTTCTTCTATGTAATGGCGGTCACGGACAGGGTCCATCGTCTCATGTCTCAAAAAGTCCACCCCTCTCTCAAACTGGTTCCCATTGTTAAGAAAGGAATCAAGGTCCACAACTGCTGATCTGACAGTGGACCAGATCCTGTTGAAATCAGCATTGGAGAGGGCTGGGCTAGAAGAATGTACACATTGATTTCTGGCAATACGGATTCTCTCAATGTTGGCAGAGTGAGTTCGATCTGTGGGGTCTGGATCGTATCCCCAGCCATTGCTGTGTGGTGGTATACCACAAATGTTTCTAAGTAGTATGTACAATAAGGAAATGTCCATATCACCATAGTTTCCTGTATAACTACTACCTCTGGGTAAAATAAGATTCATTTGTTGGGCTGTCAGACGGGGAAGATTACTCCTCTTTTGTTTAATGACGTGTGGGAATGTTGACAGCGGTACATGGTGAAGTAAAACGTCACGTAACTCATCTGTACATGGACCCAGGAGAAGTCGACAGGCTCTACAGGCATTAGACGCGTAAGAGGAAGAGGCCATAGTAATCTTCTAATGCTTTTCTGAAATGTAACAAACAATCCAAAAATTTGATAATAAACAAACAAATTAGAACTATCTTTGTAAAACTACACATTGCTCATGCACTAAGGCAACTAGTAAAATTGCTTAAATTAAAATACTGTTCACTGATTTCAGCCTGTTTGCTAGAGTGCCATACTGCATTTTTACTGACTTGTTAGAATGTTATGTATGAACATGTGTATATTTTTTTTATGTCTTTTGTTTAGTAGAAAAGATAAGACTACATCAATTCAAGAATTAAAATGATGTGTCCAAAAGAACATTTAACTTAGTAGTTGTGTTACTTTATGTACACAGTGACAAACCCGCATGCCATAACCTCAAAATACTTCCTGAATAACAAAAGATTTTTTTTTTCAAAAATACTTTTTTTAAGATTTATAAAATTAACAATTTTTTTACTCGGTGATTTGACCTAATGACCTAAAGTAAGGGTCCTATTATATCCTAGAAACAAAAAGAATCACTACAGGTTGTTGTACAAGTATGATCTTCTAAAGTTATTGCACCATTAATTTATGGAAACTCTGATCACGAAGTTTTGTGTCAGATATTCTTATTTTTTGCTACGTCAAAGTTATGACCAAAGCAAGAATTTCCTCGTGCATTTGTATTTTTTTTTTATTATTTCTAAATTACCTTAGGTAGTTGTCAGATCATTTATTCATTGCAGTCGTGTCTTCAGTAAATATGTTTTCCTAGATCTTGTAGTTATTGATAGATAGAATTTAATAATATTGAACCCGGTAACATTGACAAAGATTACCATAGAGTCAATCTAATTAAAATTAGATGTTAGATCCGCTCGCACACTCGCTAGACTAACATCGTTAGAGTAGCGAGTATGATCTAACATCTAATTTTAATTCGATTGACATAGAGTTGGCTTAGGGCACACTTTTACCTGTCAAAGAAATTATGTACAATGCATCCTTCACAAGCATAATGACAAATCATCCTTTTTATTTTCATAAATAGGTCATCATTTTTATTTTCACTTTCTAATTCTGAAAATACCAATTGAATTGATGTCTCCAAAGTTTTCCTTCCATTTTAAACTCCAGGGTCCAGGGTCCGTAAAATCTGAAAAATTAATATGATTTTTTTTTATTTGGGAAAATCATCATTCTATATAAGGATGTTTCCAGTAAATGAACATGAGAGAATTTCTAAAATAGTTTGGCTAATCAATAGATATTAAAACTATTTTTAATCGATCATATAAACTGCTAGTTGTCAGCGATTTTCAAAATTTGTTTTCCTAAAACGAAAGTAGACTTTAAAACAATATACAATATTCGATTAGCATTGTTATTGGACCTTATCTTATACCTAACGTCATTTTGAATCCTTTTGCTGGCAGTTTATTTGCAAATTTATTAAAACATGTAAGCATTAAATGTGTCTGTACCTTCAAGTGGCTGTGCAGGAAAACGAAAGTTCGCCAATATGCGCATTGTTTAAATTTATTTGTTTTTCTGACACTTAAAATCTTACTTGATATTCTTTAATGTTCTGCCTTTTTCAAATGATGAAATGCAGATATTTGTGGCCTATGTTCCGAGATTAAATCCTAAGACATATCTACTAGAGGTTCATTTTACTTCTCTGGGATTTACACTTTTCAATGCAAGATCGAAGCGGTTGCCAGTGATTTCGGCTCTCGAATAATTCACCCTTTCTTTATATTAATATCAACCCCTTATTAACATATCTACTTTTGTATTCGCATGAGGCAGAACTTTTGCAAAATCTTATGCGTGAAAAGAAGAAAGCACTTGCTGTTGCCTTCAACTCGACATTTAGATATATCGATGTATTGTCAATTAACAATTGTAATTAATTTCCATTCTTTTGTCAATGTGATATATCCTGGTGAGCTTGGAATAAAAAATACCACAGAGTCTGACACATCTGTTTCATACTTGGATATTTTACTTGAAAAAGACGTTAATGGTTATCTAACAACCAAGCTGTATGATAAACGCGATCACTTTAACTTTTCTATCGTCAACGTCCCTTACTTATGCAGCAATATACCTTTATCACCTGCATACGGTGTCTATATACATGTATCTCAGTTAATTTTATACGCAATGGCATGCTCTACGTATGGACAATTTCTAAAACGAGGTAAATTATTAACAAGCAAGTTGATGAAACAAGAATATCAACAGTTTCGTTTAAAGTCATCATTTCGTAAATTCCATGGTCGATAAAATGACCTAGAGAGCAAACACAATTTATCATTGGACACGGATGATGTGAAAATCTTGGTATATTTCACCTTCCTTCACCAAAAGTCATAACTTTGAATTCAAAACATTCAACTTCCGGTTATCTCCGATGCATTCCGAATTTCCTCTGATTATTTTGTATATGCTTATACTTAGCTCAACGATCACCCAGAAGACCAGCGATGAACATGAGTACAACCTTAAATTATCACCTACTCTACTTAATACCACCCTCTAACTTTCATAGAGAATATTTCAATTCAACACCCTACAATTATCTACAACTGGCTCTCTCATGTAAGGGTTAGGAAATCGTCATCAACAGTAATGTCCTATCGCCTTCTACTCACCTTGCTAATGATAGGGGGTATTGAAACAAACCCAGGACCAGTTAAGTATTCATGTGGGGTTTGTGAGAAACCATGCAAGTCAAACCAGAAAGCTGTAGCTTGTGATGAATGTAACCAATGGTTCCATGCAAAGTGCATGGGGATATCAGATGAATCATACCACCAATTAGGAAACAGATCAACCTCCTGGTTCTGTACTAACTGCAATAGTTATAACCACTCATCTATCCAAAGTATATCAGCGAGTCCCTAGTGAATACCAGCGAAGAACTAGGTTTAGAACAAGTAATAACCTGCAAGACCAGAGGAGAGAATATTCTAGACCTACTATTTACTTCCCACCCAACTCTGATAGAAAAAATTAGGAGTTTACCACCCATTGGCAAAGCTGATCACGATGTCATCTTATGTGATGCAGCAGTGGAACCAGTAAGATCAAAACATCTTCGCAGAGAGATCTTCCTATGGAAAAGGGCCAATATGGATGCCATCAGAGAAGAAATAAAGAACAGCTATAAGGAATATGATAACATCATGGACATCAATCTAATATGGACCAAGTTCAAGGGTATGATCAATGATTTGATGAGGAAACATGTACCAACTAAGTTTACTAGATCCAAGCCATCACATCCATGGATTAATACCCACCTAAACAGGCTAACAAGGAGGAAGAATAGAGCACACCAAAAAGCAAGAAGGACCAAAAACAACAGGGACAGAAATCGATACCACAAATTAAAAACAGCATGCCAGCGAGAGATACGACTCGCAAGGGAAAAATACTTACAAGAAGTGATATGTGAGGATTCAAAGAGATTCTGGTCCTACATTAAACATCAAAAACAGGACTCCAGCGGCGTGTCTCCACTCAAGGGCCCCGATGGTCTGCTCCACAGTGACACAGTGTCCAAAGCAGAAATCCTAAACAACCAATTCCATTCGGTTTACACAAAGGAAGACCTTACAGATATGCCATCTAAAGGAGACAGCCCACACCCTACTATGAACAACATCCGCATAGGAAGTAATGGTGTATGTAAGCTCCTGAAGGGCCTAAATATACATAAAGCGACAGGACCAGATGCAATTCCATCAAGATTCCTCCATGACTTTGCAACAGAACTAACCCCAATCATGACAAAATTGTTCCAACTTTCACTTGATATCGGAAAAGTGCCATACGACTGGAGAGAAGCATCTATAGTCCCCATATTTAAGAAAGGAGAGAGACATTTAGCTTCAAACTACCGCCCAGTCTCCTTAACTTCCATATCGTGCAAGTTGTTAGAACATATTGTACACAGCCAAATCATGGATCACTACGACAGTAACCATATACTGGCAGATCAGCAACACGGTTTTAGATCAAGACGATCATGCGAGTCGCAGCTATTGATTACAGTGGACGAGGTGGCCAAGTCACTGGCCCTTGGAGAGCAAGTAGATATAGTGATGTTGGATTTCTCCAAGGCATTTGACAAAGTTCCACAAAGCGCCTTCTACACAAACTGCACTTTTATGGCGTCAGAGGTAACACGTGGAACTGGATCAAGGATTTCCTGGCGAAACGGACACAGCGAGTCACATTAGAGGGTCAGTCCTCTACCAGAGCTGATGTCATCTCCGGGGTTCCCCAGGGGACTGTGATGGGACTGTTACTATTTCTCACCTTTATCAATGACTTGCCGGAGCATACATCATCAGACGCAAGATTATTTGCTGACGATTGCCTGCTTTATCGAAGAATTAACTCTAGAGCAGATGCCGAACAGCTCCAAAAAGATCTGAAGTCACTAGAGAAATGGGAACGAGAATGGCAAATGGAATTCCACCCCCAGAAATGCACAGTCATCCATGTCTCCAGGAAACAGCGTCCCATAACCAACAAATACCTCCTCCATGGCCACACTCTAGAGTCAGTCAGCAGTGGAAAGTATCTAGGCGTAACATTAAACAATAAGATGAACTGGATGGAACACATATCCAATATCCGAGCCAAATCAAGCCAGACCCTAGGTTTTCTCCGTCGCAACCTACAGGGATGTAGAGCCGACATTAAATCTGCTGCTTACAGTACAATCGTCAGGCCCACCCTGGAGTATGCAGCGACTGTTTGGGACCCATATCAGCAAACCCAAATACAAATGTTGGAGAGTGTCCAGAGAAGAGCAGCAAGGTTTGTTAAGGGCAACTATTATGATAGAACACCTATGATGAAGGATCTACAATGGGAGCCCCTTGAAACACGCCGACTAAGATCACGGCTCATCATGATGTATAAGATCAGCAATGACCTCATGGATATCCCAGCAACATCGTACTTAACACCAGGGGATACTCGGACAAGGGGCAGCAAATACCGTCAGCCACCAACATACAAAGACGTGTACAAGTTCTCCTTCTTCCCAAGGACCATCAGGGACTGGAACAGCCTGCCAGATCATGTTAAAGAAGCCAGTACCATCGACGGCTTCAAGAAGCAGCTAACCAACACCATAGCTGCTTCCTATCACCCTTAAGTGACATGCAGAACATTGTTTTTAACCGACTTTTAATTGTAAATAAGAGGCTTTTAGCTGTGTTCGACGTGCTATTACACTCGATATCGAGGTCAGCACTGGACATGAAGAAGAAATGCTGACTGACGTTTTTCATACTATTGTTAGTTCATTATTTACGAGGGGCGATCAGAAAATAATTCAAGTAATGTTATTCCATAGATATTTTTCGTAGATGACCAAAACTGATGTCACACACGGGTAGATACATTCATTACCTGTGTCTGTTTAAAATTTCTTATCGTTTTATTCCTTATTTCAAAAGTTACATACAAAAGAAGAAGGGGTAGTCGTACACGCTGACCATTTTCTGCAAGTGATATGAAATCTGCGGTGAAGGCTGAAATAAGAACCTATATAAAAGTGAGAGGCATTCTTGATATACCTGCAAAAATGATTTTGAATGAGATTTGTCAGATTTATGGACATTCTGCAATTTCGTTAAGCACAGTTTGTCGTTGGTTAAAAAAGATTAAGAATGGCGTTGACGTCGTTAAAGATTCTTCGAGAACAGGGCGACCAAAGACAGCTGTTCCTGATGGAAACGTGGCTGCAGTTTAGAAAATGGTAGAGGAAGATGGTAGATATACTCTTAATTGGAACGTTTGGTCAGAATTTAAATTTTTATATATAAAACTGTATCTCTTATATGAAAAGAAAAGCTGCATCTAACAACACTGCACTGCTGATAACAGCAGTTAAATTGGATTTTAATAGCTTAATTGGAGCAGCATGGGGAAAACCTTATCATGGCCGCTGCTGACGTAGAGCAGACAGATTAAATGCCAGCTAGATGGCTAGAGTCAATGTGTTTATGACTGCAGAAAAATAAAATTCCTTCTTTCAGAAATAAGCTAATTTAAGCAATTGTTAATTTATAGGAATCAAATTAACATCCCTTTTGACACATTAGAACTTTAAAAAGTTTTAATTAAAATCATGTATAATAATACAACCTTTGCAGCTAAGTGTTTAATTAAAGTTAAATCCGACCAGTTTATGGCTTTTTATTATTAATTCCTTCTTTTATTTTCCTGAATTCTGAAACACTAGAAGCTTAGGAATGTGAAATTATATTTACTATAATATATTCAGATCCAAAATTAAACTGCACACACTTAATTGGCACATTTTCACAACTTGATTCTGACAAGATAGTGTTTACACTTAGAGCCAAATGGCCTGCAATACGTCATAAAAGCGAGGATTGTGGGAAATATTTAGCAAGCGCGATAACTTTATCTCATCAACATGGCAGCCTCCAGCAGCCAAATAACTCATAACTTTGATGTTTATTACTTTATAATTAAGTTAAAACAAATGGCAGTAACAGGTAAAATTCATTATTTGACCATTCAATGAATTTTAAATATTTTTTCAGACCCAACGTTTCCTTTAAAATATTGCTAGTGTTGTTGGTATCTCATAGCAAAGGTACATGAAATTTTGAAAAAACCTCTATTTTTAAACGTAAACTTAGTGTGCAACGATGGATACCGCATCTCTTGAACCAGAACAAAAGACAACACTTTATCTTTGGAATTTGCTAGAAAACTGTTAAAAATCTATGAAAACTGTGATAGGAGAAATTTTCTGACTTACTAACAGGTGATGAAATTTGGACTTATTTCTTTGAGCCTCAAAGAAAAGATAACAATATGATGTTGGTAAGGAAGAAAAGCGAGCGTCCAGTCATTGCAAAAAGGTGTCAGAGTGCTAAGAAAATTCTGTATGCTATATTCTTCAAATCTAGTGGCCGAGTTGTGCAAATTCCAACTTCGCAAGGTAGAGGTATATCAGTACAAATTTACAAAAATAATGTACTGAAAAAAATTAAGAATGTATATGAAAAGAAAAGACCAAAGACAGGCTTGAAGAACATAAAGCTCATTCATGACAATGCTCCGACTCATAAGAGTAAAACAATTCAAAGGTTTTTGAAGAAAGAAAAGGTTGTTCAGCTTCCACATCCCATGTATTCTCCCGACCTAAATCCTCGTGACTTTTTCATATTTCCTAGACTGAAACAAATGGTATCTGGACGTCCCTATACTTCGCGCAGTGCAGTTGGTAGTGTTGTCTATCAGTGCTTAGACAGTATTCCAAGGGAAGACTACCTCGGGGCTTTCAAATCATGGGTATGCAGATTGCAAAAGTGTGTGAATGTAAAAGGGGGATATTTTGAAGGATTAAACTAGTTTAAATTTTGATATATATTGTTTTTATTATTTTATAGGTATACTTGCAGAATTTTCTGATCGTCCCTCGTATACACTGAATTGACGACGAGTGTTTCCGTTATTTCCCGATTATGACAAGGAGCCCACGGCGGAGGTGAATTTCCGGCAGGGGATGCTAACTCCTTCATGGCACCTGATCCAACCTCTGATGTTTCGGAGGTCCGTGCTTGCTCTGCTCCTATTTTGTATTGTTTTATGGACTTTGATACAGAATGCTGCATGTTCGTTATCTCCATATCCTTCTTTCATTGGAAAGCAGTTGCCAATAATATCTAAAAGCCTAGACTTCATTTTAACGTTGTTAATGGTTGTGTTAAAAGTTGAAAAGTCGAAAAATTTTAAGCTCTTAATTTTGGTAAACTCTCGGGATTTCACATTGTCCAAAAGTTCATTGTAATTATCATCTCATTTACATCACTTTTTGAATATATTATTAAACAGTACTCGTACACTGTACTCGTTAAGTTTCCCTTTCTCTTCTGTTAATATACTAGTATTAGTGAGAAGTAAAGAAAGAGGTTTGGTTGGACACTTAAACCCGCTTTGTATCTTTGTTTGTAAGGATTCTTATGAAGTTTTGGAACCCACTGCATGTATATTTAAGAAAATAAACCCAAGAACTTATTTGCATGATGCTATGCTTTTGAAATGAAAAAAGCAGGACTAATAATATTTATAAAATACTTGATATTGCTTTCTTCTTTCTTGTTGAAATTGGAATAAAGATGATACAATCAAAATACAAACCTACCATAGGATGTTAATTATATTATCTTAATGAATAATTCAATATATTATATTCACAAAAAGACTTCTCATGCTTGTGTCCATATTTAATACGCTAAATAAATTGTTGTTTTCTGCAGTGCTAAAAATCCTTTTGCTGTGTTCTGCAAAGCCAAAATGTAAAAATGATTACAGACGGACTATCGTCATTACTTTTGACATTCTGTCCGAGGATAAATAAAAAAAAAACCGGTCAGTGATTCTAATTTAGCTATTTAGTCTAAAAATACGTTAATGAAGTATTAAGTATGTTTAATTGTGTTTGCTATTAATCTACAATAAGCAGCTTATAATATTGCAAATAGTATCAAATGAAATTTCAGCATTTAAAAAAACTGAGGATGATATGCACCTCAAAAGATACAATGTCCATTATATTACTTAAATCGTTGTATTTTCGGTAGAAAATGAATGTAGATTTAGATTTTATTATATTCATGCAGCTATTTTTAAAGTAAATATTACACTAGTAACATATTGAAACAGTAATATGTACAAAACATTGCCAAATTTTAGGAAAATTATGAAATGTTATTGACCTATAGGGCAATAGTCGAAAACGCACATTTGAAATCTATTATATCTTAATGTAGTTTGAAAACAAAATACAATATTAAACATTCTGTCATATTCTGAGAGTTGTTCCTGAGATCAAATCCTCTCTTAACATAAAATAGCAATGTCAGAGATTACAAAAAAACCATGTTGGTCAAACAAGTAAGACTAAGCGATAAGAGAAACGTCACATCGATTGAAATCGTGTTCTCCTCAATAAAATCTAGAATGATACCCAATATCACCGCTAATGATAAAGATCGTACCAATGTTACCTAAGACCAAACACATAGGGAGTATATAGGCAAGGATGATAGTTCTCCTTACAGACTTATTAGAAGAAGCTCTGGAATGTCTTTTAAACTGAGATGATCCAAAAGACTGAAAAATGTGAAGGCAACAGAACAACCGTCCATGACAAAGTGCTAACCAGATTTACCAGAAGTAATGAAGGAATCTCAAAACCTAAACAAAAGCTTTAATGTACTGAAATGTCTGGCAAATGGACTATGACAACTGATTAAAAAGGAGAACAGGACATTCATGAGATTAATTCCTGGTAAAGTTCTCAGCTGTCAAACAATTATAAAAATCATAAATAAGGCTGCTATTCATGTCACCGAATTGCATGTAGCTGTAAGGATTTCTAAGCTATCTCTATGGAACAAGAAAGAGAACATCTCAGAGTCGAGATTCTGCATAGAGCATATGCTTATTTTGCCACTTTTGCAGTAAACAAACTCTCCGATGATGAAGACTAAATGATTGTTGGTTTTCATAGTAAACCTCCTGGTTTCACTCCTTCACCTCTATAATTAACAGTGATATGAGGGCAGAGTAGAATATCTGTAATATGACTAACAGTAAAAAAAAATCAGGCATTCTTATCGTACTCATTCTTACAATATCTCAAGAAACCTGTATTTTTCGGATATAAAGCATGTAGAGGATCCTTCTTCTGTTTCCTTAAGAGTTGCTGATGATTTTCTAACCAGGTTGAAGGTGCTTGACTATATAGTTCCCGCTACAGGAATTAAAGAGGATAGATGAAATTGTTCCTCTTATGTTTGTAAATTTCTAATAATTTCTCTTTAACACAGTTTCTGGTATAATTCAAGCAAACATCTATTTCCTATCCGATGTATACTTGCACATTTACCTCAAGGTTACTAGGATGATTCATTGAACATCAAACGTTATAAAAACAAGAGGCCCAGGGGCCACAGCGCTCACCTGAGCACATCGGGCTTGAATTTACCCCCCCCCCTCCAGGCGTTCATCATTTGAACAAACTAGAATCTACACTACCTGAGGATGATTCCATATAAATATCACTAATCATAGCTTTGAAGTACTTGAAAAGAAGATTTTAAAAGGCTTCTCTATATATCCCTTTAGAGTAAAACTTAAGTCGGCCATTTTGGCCCCACCCTTGCCCCGGGGGTCATGATTTGAACAAACTTGAATCTACGCTACCTGAGGATGATTCCACATAAATTTCATCTTTCCTGGCCCAGTGGTTCTGGAGAAGGATTTTTAAAGATATTTCCTATATATTCCTATGTAAAACTCGGGTCGGCCATTTTGGCCCTACCCTTGCCCCAGGGGTCATGATTTGAACAAACTTGAATCTACACTACCTGGGGATGATTCCACATGAGTTTCATCTTTCCTGGCTCAGTGTTTCTGGAGAAAAAAATTTTTAAAGATTTTTCTTATATATTCCTATGTAAAACTAGGGTCGGCCATTTTGGCTCCATCCTTGCCCCAGGGGTCATGATTTGAACAAACTTGAATCTACACTACCTGAGGATGATTCCACATGAGTTTTATCTTTCCTGGCTCAGTGGTTCTTGAGAAGAAGATTTTTAAAGATTTTTCTTATATATTCCAATGTTAAACTAGGGTCGGCCATTTTGGCCCCACCCTTGCCCTGGGGGTCATGATTTGAACAAACTTGAATCTACACAATCCGAGGATGATTCCACATGAGTTTCATCTTTCCTGGCCCAGTGGTTCTTGAGAAGAAGATTTTTAAAGATTTTTCCTTATATTCCTATGTAAAACTTGGGTCGGCCATTTTGGCCCCACCCTTACCCCAGGGGTCATGATTTGAACAAACTTGAATCTACACTATCCGAGGATGATTCCACATGAGTTTCATCTTTCCTGCCCCAGTGGTTCTGGAGAAGAAGTTTTTTTAAAGATTTTCCCTATAAATTCCTATGTAAAACTAGGGTCGGCCATTTTGGTGCCACCCTTGCCCCGGGGGTCATGATTTGAACAAACTTGAATCTACACTACCTGAGGATGATTCCACATGAGTTTCATTTTTCCTGGCCCAGTGGTTCTTGAGAAGAAGATTTTTAAAGATTTTTCCTATATATTCCTATGTAAAACTTGGGTCGGCCATTTTGGCTCCATCCTTGCCCCGGGGGTCATGATTTGAACAAACTTGAATCTACACTACCTGAGGATGATTCCACATGAGTTTTATCTTTCCTGGCCCAGTGGTTCTTGAGAAGAAGATTTTTAAAGATTTTTCCTATATATTCCTATGTAAAACTTGGGTCGGCCATTTTGGCCCCACCCTTACCCCAGGGGTCATGATTTGAACAAACTTGAATCTACACTATCCGAGGATGATTCCACATGAGTTTCATCTTTCCTGCCCCAGTGGTTCTGGAGAAGAAGTTTTTTTAAAGATTTTCCCTATAAATTCCTATGTAAAACTAGGGTCGGCCATTTTGGCGCCACCCTTGCCCCGGGGGTCATGATTTGAACAAACTTGAATCTACACTACCTGAGGATGCTTCCACATGAGTTTCATTTTTCCTGGCCCAGTGGTTCTTGAGAAGAAGATTTTTAAAGATTTTTCCTATATATTCCTATGTAAAACTTGGGTCGGCCATTTTGGCTCCATCCTTGCCCCGGGGGTCATGGCCCAGCGGTTCTGGAGAAGAATATTTTTTTAAAAATGCCATTAATTTTTAATAAATTCATGATTATCTCCCCTTGGAAAAGGGCGTGGCCCTTCATTTGAACAAACTTGAATCCCCTTTAGCCAAGGATACTTTGTGCCAAGTTTGGTTGAAATTGGCCTAGTGGTTCTTGAGAAGAAGATGAAAATGTGAAAATTTACAACGACAACGACTACGACGACGACGACAACGACAACAACAACGACAGACAACGGACAAATTTTGATCAGAAAAGCTCACTTCAGCCTTCGGCTCAGGTGAGCTAAAACGTGCTGCTTTTATCGTCAACCATTTTTCTTCCTGAGTAAAACGTTTGGTTTGATTTCTGAAATAAAGAATCAATATCAAACATTATTTTCTAATACCTAAAGGAACTTGGACACAGTCTCAGAAAAAAATTCTAAGTTTAATTTTTCTATTTTGTATGCTTACAAATGCTTTACCAAGGTATTTCTAATGATCAACCAAAATTAAATTTCAGTTGTTGAGGTACAGAAGAGATTTAGGTCATGGTAAGTTCCATTCCTACGTCGATACGATATATCCCGGAGAGCTTGAGATAAAAGCTACCAAAGAGTCTGATACATCTGTTTCATACTTGGGTATTTTACTTAAAGAAGACGTTAATGGTAATTTAACAACCAAGACTTTAACTTTTCTATTGTCAACTTCCCTTACTTCTGCAGCAATAAACCTTCATCACCTGCATACGAAGTGAATATATCTCAATTGATTTGATACGCAATAGCATACTCTACGTATGAACAAATTCTAAAATGAGGTAAGTTATTAAAAAGCACGTTGATGAAATAAGAAAATCAGCAGTCTCGTTTAAAGTCATCATTTCGTAAATCCTATGGTCGATACAATGAGTTTGTCAGTAAATACAATTTATCATTGAGTCACATACAGACTGACGTTTTTCATACTAATTGTTAGTCCATTATTTATACACTGAATTGACGACGAATTTTTCCATTATTTTGATCATGACAAGAAGCAAACAGCCGGTGTGACCGGTCAGCAGGGGATGCTCACTTTTCCATGGCACCTGATCCCAACTCTGATATTTCGGAGGTCCGTGTTTGCTCTGCTCCTAATTTGTATTGTTTTATGGACTTGATATTGAATACTGCTTGTTATCTCAATATCCTATTTAGACCCCCAACCTTTGTTATATAAAGAAGGCCCGTGTTATGTTTTAATAGGGTAAATATGCTAATATATTTTAGTACAAAGCAAGTTTTGTCAATAAAAAATTTAATTCTAAATATATACAATTTCTAGTGATTTGCAAAGTTTTGTTTTGTTTTAAGCATGATCTTTCTACGTGTAAACCGCCGAAATATGGCTGAAAAATTGCTGACTCGGCGTTAAACAATATAAAATCAATCAATCTACGTGTAAACAAAAACAAGATACGAGCCATCTTTACATAATGAAAAATCTTTAGTTCTATATCCCCTTTGTAAATCAACAAACGATATTCAATCTTTAGCTGTTCATTAGAATTGCCCCAGTCAGGAATTGTAAACATTAAAAATTGGAAAAAAAAAACAAACAAAAACAAAAAAAAAAACATTAATCTGAAAAAGTTTCCATGACCGTTTAGGTAGTAAGAAACACTTGATGATGTCACAGAATTGTCGTTTAAGAAAGTTATTCAGATCGTGTAAATTGAAAATTTTTGTCAAGTTCTAAATAATTAAAATCAACCATGCATAATTGAAAGCGCTTATATATTTTTCAATACTTGAGGGGGGGGGGATTCAACAATGTTCTTGACACTACTACTGTATTAATTAGACACGCCAATTGTTTCATCATTTATTATAAGGGTCGCAAAATGACCTTCGTTCCGCACATCTACATCACATGTCTACTGACCCTAAAAACATTTCACCTTAGTCGGATGTGTAGTTTACAAGATCATTCGTGGACAAAATTTTCCCAAGAAGAAAAATAATAATAACTAGAGCCGAGCTCGTTGCAAAGCAACGAGTAGGTCTTCCGTCCGGTTTTGACCAGAATTGCCGGAAGTGATGCAAACATAAGAAAGCAATGAGCTAAGTAGGCTCCAGTGCCTTTATAATTTTAATTTTGCATTAAAACTTTCAAAATACGCTATGTTTGGCTACTTCCGGTTTGACCGGAAGTGACGTCAACGGACGAAAAATTAAGGTTAAAGTTTCCAGTGACATATGTAGCACAAAACCTGGTCAAGACCAGCAAAAATATGAAATTTTTGACTACTTCCGGTTTGACCGGAAGTTACGTCGCCGGACGTATTTTGACAACTTCATTAGATAGTGTCTGACATTTTGAACAACTTTGCTTCTTTGACGTATAACAAATTCTTAATACTTTTTTAGATATAAAGGAAAAACTGTCGGCCCCTTTTGGCCCTTTGTTATAAGGACCAGCCCCTTATCGTTGATATCTTTCGAAAGATCGTGACATTCTGTACAACTTTTGTTCTATATGTCTTTACAAAATGTTTACATGTAAAAAGATAGTGCAGAAAAGGTGTCAAAATTTCTAAATCCTCGATAGGACTTTTTTCGAGCCATAGCGAGCGCCGACGTGCGGCACTTCCGGAGAAAAAGAGTGGTGTATGTCACATCAGCACATCTTGCTCTATCATCGCTGAAAATCTTAAGTTTCAGTCTAAAGGCATTTTCGAGAAAAATGATGGACAATGAGACCCCCTAAAATTCACTAAATCGCAAAAATCTCAAAACCGGAAGTGACGTCATCAAAACAAAAAATTATATAACATCTTTGTTTGATGTTCTATCAGTCCTGAAAGTTTCATGAAAATCGATAGAGCCGTTTTCGAGTAATCGTGCGTACAAAAACGGTAAGAAAAAAAACAATAAAAATAATAAAAATAGTGGAAAAGAAACCTAAGAATAACAAGAAGGTCTTCCGCTGAAGACGGAAGACCTTAATAAGAAACAGAGTAAAAACAATATGTTCCCCAACTTTGTTTGGGGAACATAATTATATTGCCAGACACTTATTAACAGTCATAGTCGGATACTGTACATTAAGTGGCAAGTTATAAATTGCTATAAATCGCTGTACCTAACAATGTGTTCAATGTCACATTTAGATTATTTCATCGATATGAAGTTACCTTTTTCATCAAACAGAATTATGAATTAATTACATGTTCTAAATAGTCTTGTTTTATTTAGTAAGATATTTTCACTAAATAAGTCTATATTAACGAACAGTTGGTAAATATTTGTCTACCCGAAATATATCAACCGTCAATATGGACAGTCTTTTAATTTGCAAAGAATTTCAAGGGAAATACTTGGAAATGTAAATATATCTTTTGACAACATCTTAATACAAAGTGTCTAGTACAGCAATCTTTGTTGCAATATTTGAAGATAAGAAGATTCACAAGTCAATTAACAAGAATGTATAATAGGGTAAAGGTAACGCACAGTGGTCGATCTAAAAAAAAATTAAGCAAAATTGTAAAGAAGGCATAAACAAGGAACACTGGAAATTTTAAAGATGGAATCAGGTGCCAAGGAGGATTAAGCATTCCCTGTTGACCGGTCATACTCCGTAAGCATATCAACTAATGAAGTACTGGTAGATCAAACATTCGTAGCCAACTTTAGCACAAAAACAAAGGTCCAACAATTGGTAGGACACAAATCAGCCAAAATACGACCTACTTGACTTTTACGAGAAGCGCTGACTTTAACAGTTGACGAATTAATTTTACACAAGGACAGTGTACGGAAGCTCTCTTAAGATATAAATATTTAGCTCAACATTTAATTCAACGAAAATAACGGGCTATTTCAAAGCACAGATAAGTCGTCCTTGAAGAAAACGAAAACCATCCTACCCTCAAATCCAGGCTTTAACATATGTCCCCCTAACGCCATTACTATGACCACTAGAAAGGTTTTCCTGTCCATTATCAATTATGTACCTCCGTAGATGATACAGATTCAAATGTCTAAGTAAACGCAACTGTTAAAGTCAGTGCTTCTCGTAAAAGTCCAATGATAGGTTATATTTGCTTACAAAGTCATTATGATGACGATAGAATTTACATCTTCGCTAGCCAAGGGTTTCTGATACGCTACTCTCCTCATTAGTCAGCTCGTGGCTGATTAGTTATGATACGCAGAACTTCAAAGCGGTTTCGTGATCTGAAATTCTGGAGGTGGTTCTGCAGTAAACCATTTCTGTTTATTTCATTTCAGTAAAATCGGTATAACTTAAATCAAGGAATCCCTACTTAATATCACAATAAGCAGTAAAATCAACTCAAACACCATAGCTATCGAAGTGTTTTATTTATGACAGCTTGGTATTTTACAGTTTAAAACAATTTTTAAAAAAATGGTTTGTAGTAATTTTACTTGGTATATAATCATGAAAATAAAGATGTTCTACGCAGCGAAGCATAACAATGTATGAATTTATTTCATAGTGTTCGACGCGTTGATTGAAAGTCCTTTGTAAAGAACCATAAAATTGTTTAGCTTATGTAAAATTGCAGCATAATGGTTTATTACAGATATTAAAGCTGTTGCTTTTTACAGGTTTCATTTTCGATGTAAGCAAATCATTTCTATACCGATTAGGTGGCAGAGGGTAGTTTTTTTTGCAATCAAAACGTTTTTCTGACGGTTTCCTGAACTTTGAGCTGTTTTTAAAATGTGCATTGGAATAATTGAAATTCTCTCTACATGTAATAATGGTATGATCTAGACCCTTGAAGAATTAAAAGCTTTTAGGAATAAAACATGTAAAACTTACACAGTGAGCATAAAATATTTATATAGAGGAAAATAAAACAAACATGATTTTATACACGTTTATTTTGATATTGGCGTTTGTTGGTCGTGGCATATTAAAAGCAGCAGGGGTCGCCAAGCGTAAAAGGGCGACCCCAAATCACAACAAGCAGCAGCAACAGCAAGCAACATGAAAGCATATCACATGTATATATAATAAGCATAATAATGGCCGTTCCGGGTATACCGCGAACGGTAATTAACCTTACAATTAAATTTTATGTACATTAATTTTAAATAAACTTTACAAGTTTATATGTATGGTGTAGTTATCGTTCCGGGTTATCAAACCGCGAACGTTACAAAAGATATTTTAGCAAGCAAAACACTGTGCATGAAAATTGTTGAAAGCACTGCACATTTTGCACAGCAACTGAGTTTGTTTCAAGTAAGCAAAGCAGACCAATTCATGAATTTGTTGAAAGCAGCACACATTTTCACAGTAAATGAGATTGTTTTAAGCAGCAGCAGCACAACGAATTATAGCATCAGTTGAATGGCTCGGCGCAAACGCCACATGGCCGAAACCTTTGGAATCCATAGGTTTCGGTCACCCCATAAAATGGGGAAGCCGCATTCAACTGACCCACGACCAACCGCCCTAATTTAAACCTATTTACTTGGGAAACTGTAATAATCCCCTTGAAAACAACTCGAGACCCCCCCTCCCTCCTAAATTTAATACTGTATAATGAGACCGAAAATTTTGATTCAATTGATGTTTTTTAAATGTGTAAAGTTATGAGAACTTAAACAAAAATTAATATATTAGCTTACATTGGATTATTTTATAGCAAAATAATATATATTAAAGATGAAGAATTATTTGTGCCAATATGTTGAGAAAAATTTATGTGGAGACAAAATATTGTCCCATCATAAAATTGGCTGATCCTGATCATGCGACCCCTCTCATTTCAACAGGAATATGTATGAATTTATGAATGGTTTCAAGCAACACTGTACTAGATAAAACCTACTTTACTTACCGTGCACGATTTCTTTGGGAATAAATCATGTTTATAATTGTATTATTACAGGTTAGCTTTTAAGAAAATAACCTCTCCAGGCTTTTAGTCCTCACATGTAATATGTAACTCCCAACAATGACTCCAAATTGGATCTTGAAATTATACTTTATAATAATACTTGATATGCCACGTTTTTAATGTTTATAATAAAACAGAAAATGATCCCTCTCATCATATTTTAATTCTATTTTCATTAGTTCTTAACTCTATTCTAATATATTGCTTTTTCAACCAAACTAATCTGTGTAACTGAGCAGCCTGTACATCATAAACTGGATATTTCCAGCTACTTAATTATATGTACCAGGAATATAGTACTTTTTAAAGTTGACTTACCAGGTAATGACAATTACAGATTTATATCTATTAAAATAATAGAGTAACTTCACTACCTAGAAATATGACAGAAACAGGACAAATATTACTAATAAATGGCTCATACACAGAGCAAAACCCCTTTCCCCTATCAAAATGGCTTGCAAGAATACATGATTACATGACATGTATTTTAATTATCCCTGTAGTTAGAAAAATTAATATTATTGTGTTGACCTTGTCTGACAGTGCATTATTCCTAAATTACAAACAGTAATGTATATCATTTTCCTAAAAGGTATGGAGAATAAAACAAATTAAAAAAATTTCTTAATTCACCAAAATTGAAAGTGTGATCAGAAGGATGTACATGTACTTTCTTGTTAATAAAGGTTTAATCCATTATACACTGAACCAGTTACCACCTAAAAGTACTGTTCAATTAATGTGAATCATTTTAACTTTAAAGCATATTGCTGACAATTAGAAGTTTGCCTGTTGATTCTGAAGGAATGATATGTTTCAATGACATGAATGTAATATAATTAGTGGAAAAAATTGACAAAATATTAATGCTTTAATTTCTAATTCATTAATAACAATAGTTTTGTATTTTCCTACAATTATTCCCTGACTGAGTCTGTTGGTGAAATTCCAATGGGTTGGATTTATGAATGTTTCTAAACGTAGATCTTATATCTAGGGTTTTCCACTGTTCTGTTGAATACAGGATAATTAATGCAATTAAATTTACTCTCTGATTGATGTATCTTGAATGAAATCTATGAGTTTATATCATGCTTATCAAGTTAAGATGTCTGATCACAACACTCAAGACCAAAGAAAATTGCCATTGTAAAATACATTGACATCTTAATTGGCCTGATCTTTGTACATGTATAGTAAAACAGGTGGTGCTAATGAAATCAAATCCAACATTAAAGTCCTTTAAATAATTGCCTTCTGGCTTATCAATAATTGGCTTCTTGTGAAAATATTGAAACTGATCCGAAATTATGCCTAAGTCATAAAAATACGCATACTACATGTACAATAAGTTATTATTTATGTGTACTTGACTAGATAACCTTGGTACACTGGATCTTGCAAATAATAAATCTTATTAATACATGTAGATACTCCAAATCTGTTATATTCCTATGTCATGATAGCCCCATAGCAGCTCTCCCTAGTAAAGGCATAATACGTACACTTTCTACTCAACACCCTATCTAATTTATACTTTTCTAAAAGACTTCATTATTTCCAACTTAAGAGTCAGACACTAATTGTCTAGCAATAAAATTCCCTTTTATTCCCCCAAATTGAATGAATTGCATGTTTCTCCCCTATTTATGTGTTATGAATTTGTATGTCCAAAGTTAATTTCAGTAATATTTTCAACCCTGGCCATGGTGTTTCAGTATTCTATCTGGTGTAAATATTCCATGAGATTTAAGCTCTAACCAATAAAATAAAATTATTAAGAACAGTGTATATGAATTATTTTAAATAAAACTACTTAAGTAAAGAAATGTTTTAGCTGAAAACAGGCAATCCACAGATAAACTTAAAATTCGGATATGTGTAAAAAGGAAGACACACTTTCAAGTAAACACAAGTATTAAGGCGCAATATTTGTACCAATATATTTTGTTAATTGTCAAATCCCTTTTATTTAAAGCTGTTTTTATTTAGTTAACCTTGACAGTAGTTGAGAAAATTAGAATAATTGATATTGCATGTTCTGTGTCACACAGAGCACCTGCCGGGTACATACTTACCATAGCTAAAAGAAGAGAATTACTAATTTAAGCAACTGGTTATAGAATACAGCAGGTTTTTTTTTGTATTTTTTTTTATCATGAATTGAGCAATAATTAGTCATTTTTCCTTAATTTACCAATCTAATTCCCTAATTTACCCAAACCCCAGATAAATAAAATTATCAATTCCTTCATTTCTAATGGTTATAGCCTTAGAAGTGAAAAATGCGTGAACAAGAATAAAATATCCCTAAAATGCTAAAGTGAATACCCTCGAGTCAGCTTATACTGTCAAAGTTATTGTATGACAAATTTAAAAAAAGAAAAATAACTAGCATATAGCTCATCAAGAGCAACGGAGCTACCTTTGATAGGCAATAAATTTTATGAAATTTATGCGATTGCCAAAAGGAACCAAGTGGCAATTAGTTATTACACACTCGAGAAGCACTGAATTTAATTTCAAGAATGCATTTTTGAGTTTGAAATAAAGCATTTGCTTGTCCTGTTGGTTGATTGTGTTGTTTACTGTGGAGGGCATTATTTCAGCAAAATAGGAAATAAGCTTCTACTGCATGATAATAACATAAAGCCTGATTTATTGCCAACATTACCCTTATGACTTATAATATCTGATGTTCCCCTGTTAATCATCAAAGGTGCAACTGTTATAACGTTGCTTCTGAGCCCCCCCCCCCCCCCCCATTTTGTGTTTTAAACGAAATTCATACACTTTAATGCAAAATGCATTTTCAATATACCGTTGGTGTATACACTGAGAATGCTCAATTGAATAAAGCCTGCGAAAATTGAAAAACACCGATTATAATGTTTTGATCAGATTGGCTGCTATTAAGCCATGTTTTTACATAGGATTTTATTTTTCAATTAATGCACGATTTATAAATAATTTAAAAACATAGATAATTAAAAATATTTCTTAATCTGGTATATGTTTGCTTGTTAAACTAAAACATAAACAAGTTTTAATATACTGAAAGGATTAAGAAACGCATATTAAACTTTTGAGTTAAATTAAAACGATTATTTCAAAAACGTTTTTCAGCATTTTTATCATACATTTTAATTCATCTTTAATCAACAATTTACCAAAATTTTGTGCGATTTTGAGTGATAGTTCCTGAGATATTGATATCAATATGGTGACACCCCCAAATAATCAAACTAAAAATTCTCATAATCTCCCTTTCGCATCAGTAACAAACTTGATTTTCCTGTGCATTGAGTTCACCAGAGCATTTATTTTTTCATAGCATTATTAGTCAACCCTTCCGATGGTAGTCTTAATGGCTGAGATTAGCTGTATTATTCCAAAATCAACAAATCCCTCCGCTCAATCGAATCCCGCGAATTTTCGATTTAGGATAGAATATACAGAACCCAGCAGGTTTGGTGCTTGTGAATGTTTGTAAAAAAGTACCGACAAATATTAGCTACATTTTCCCAATGTAAACATGCTAAAAAACATTACGTAAACGACGCGTACGTGCGCGTTTAAGAGTAAAATCGACGTAAGCTGGCCAAGCTCGCGGCTCAAATTAGAGCAGAGAGTTTCTGTCAGTTTAGGGTGAAAAAAGTGAGAATGTTTGTCTGCTGTATAAATATCAGTTTCGGTTATAATGCCTTGACAATAACCGAGGTGGCGTGATGAAAAGCTCTCTCTTGTTGTGACGTTGGTACGCGCCAACGTCACCGTCATGGTTGGTTGGAAACATTTTAAGTTCACTCTCTGACAACCAAAGAACACTTTTATTTGGTTGAAAAGTTGAAAAAAATCTGTACATCAGCGTGTTTTTCCCTTTTTATTCACTTATGCAATATTGAATTCAATTACTGAACCCACAGTAGATTCCGTCAGCCATACCACGATTGCAAGAAATTTATACTGACTGCAAATATGCAAAAACGATGTCTATAATTCTAATGCATAGTATGGTGCTACAAAATTTTATTACAAAATTAACATCATTAACATGCACGTGTTTTTGACTTTTTTTTCTTACCCCCTACGTGATGCCATGCATTTCATGGTTGAGTAGATTTGACCAGTGATTTTAGTGCAAAGTAACCAAAATAAACATCTGACCAATTTTCATAATTTTTGGTCACATAGTCAGAAAATTTTCCCATATCATGTTCTTGTGCGTTTCTTTTTCCTTTCAGTATACAAATTACGCCACATGTATGCCGAAACAGAAAATTTTGGAAAATTCAATCCGAGCCAATCTCGCATTTTTCCAAAAAAGAATAATCCATCTATGCATCTAATCATCAAATCAGATATTTGCCAATAATATTTAATAAATATTTTAGAAACAATCGTGATTGAAAGCATATTTTTTAAAAAGTTCTGTCTGCAACAAAATTCGTGTACCTTTCGTTTTTGGATCAAGGGCAAAGAGGGAGAATTTGAGATACCCCGATCCCGATCTAATTCATATTCTAGCTAACCCAACTCAAATAGCTGCAACAAAGTTTTCCTCATAAAATAAGTGCATCTATTCTTTAAATTAATAGATGCTATTATAGCACAGGGAAAATCTCAAATTTCAAATCTCAAATTTATAAGGTATATCAAGCCTTTTTTCACTATTTCGCCGGATCCGCAACTGCTTCCAGACCCGGCCGTGCTTATGACCTAAGCTACCACATAAATTGAAGAAGAACACTGTACATACCATTAAACAGCAAGATATAATAGCTCAACCACCTCGTTTTCAAGATACAATTAATCCTATGAACCCATCCCTCTTTTCTGGTGAAATACCGGAAGTATGATTTTTGATCTTACTTTCGTATTTCTAGTCCATATCCCATAAACAATAGTAGATACAGATACACACTAAGGTGTAGTCTCGTTCAAGACACTAAAGGTAATCTAACAACCAAGCTATTTGTTAAACGTGATGACTTTAAGTTTTCTATCGTCAACTTTCCTTACTTCTGCAGCAATATACCTTCATCATCTGCATACGGAATATATATATCTCAGTTGATTCGATACGCAAGAGCGTGCTCTACGTATGGACAATTTCTTAAATGAGGTAAATTATTGACAAGCAAGTTAATGAAACAAGAATATCAACAGTCTCGTTTGAAGTCATCATTTCGTAAATTCTATGGTCGATACAATGACCTTGTCAGCAAATACAATTTATCATTGAGTCATATGGTGACTTACGTTTTTCATACCAATTGTAAGTCCATTATTTATACACTGAATTGACGACGGACTTTTTCCGTTATTTCCTGATCATGACAACGAGCACACGGCGGGTGTGACCGGTTGGCAGGGGATGCTCACTCCTCCATGGCACCTGATCCCACCTCTGATGTTTCATAGGTCCGTGTTTGCTCTGCTCTTATATTGCATATTGTTTAATTGACGTTGAGATTGAATACTGTTCGTTATCTCCATATCCTTCTTCAACCAGACACTCGGCTGTCTCCGCAAATCTCCGACCAGCAAGAGAGTCTCGTAAAGAGTCACATTGGCGTTTGTTACCATTAGAGGGCGCTATCTTGTTTACATTTTGATGACCTCTTTTTGAAACAAATATTATAACTTTTTAATCGTCAACTTCCCTTACTTATGCAGCAATATACCTTCATCACCTGCATACGGAGTGTATATATCTCAGCTGATTCGATACGCAAGAGCTCTACGCTCTATGCTCTACGTATGAACAATTTCTAAAACGAGGTAAATTATTGAGAAACAAGTTGATGAAACAAGAATATTAGCAGTCTCGTTTAAAGTCTTCATTTCGTAAGTTCTATGGTCGATACGATGACCTTGTCAGCAAATACAATTTATCATTGAGTCAAATGCTGACTGACGTTTTTCATACCAATTGTTAGTCCATTACTTATACACCGAATTAACGACGGATTTTTCCGTTATTTTACGATCATGTCAATGAGCACACGGCGTGTGTGACCGGTCAGCAGGGGATGCTCTATCCTCCATGGTACTGATCCCACCTGTGCTTCTATTTTGTATTGTTTTATGGACTTTCGTATTGAATACTGTTCGTTATCTCCATATCCTTCTTATGCGTGTTTCTTCTGCTATATTGTAAGTTTAAATTAATAAACTGATCTTTAATTTTGGACAAAACACGAGTAATTACAATATAAATCGAAGATATATGTATTCCGCAGGGTTAGGGTTAGGGTAATTACTTTCACTTTTGCTTCCGTAAAAAAAAATCCAAGACATTTTTATAAAAAAAACACTTACCTATAACCGGTGAACATAACCGTAAACAATAAATATTTTTTCTCTTTAACTGCTATAACTTTTTTGACATTTAGCTTTTAAAACTTTAAGTTATTTTTCTGGCGATTTACCATGTATTTGTTTAAATTGTGGAGGTGTGTTCATTTCAGCCAATCAAAAACTTAACTATAATTTTGGTCAACCTAGTTTTGGTGTTACAAACGATATCATGTATCTACCACCAACGCCCTCCAAATGGACACATAGTATAATCTAGATATAAAAGTACCTATAATATATATGTGCATTCAAAACTTAGGTTTCTCAATTTTTTTTTCTAATATATCTACTTTTCTCTGCCACCTTAGCAAATTGCTTTTCAAAAAATAAATGCATTTTCACTATAAAATCAATAGAACCCCGCCCTAACACTATATTCCCTGACCCTGGGGCCATAAATTTAACAATTTTGGTAGAGGCACTCCTGCTCATGATAACTGTGAACTTAATTAGTTTATCTAATACACAGAAGCAGAGAAGAAGATTTTCAAAGATTTAATCATTTGAGCCCCACCCTAGCACCATTACCCCTGACCCTGGGGCCATATAATTAACATATTTTGGTAGACACACTCTTGCTCATCATAACTATGTACTTAGTGAGTTTATTTGATACCTAGGAACAGAGAAGAAGATCGACATTAACACAAGGACACACAGCAAATTTTCCACCTTTGTGAGTATATATCTATGTGGTGTTTGGAGACAATGTCTTTATACAATCTATTGTAAATCCCATGAGTACCAATTGCATTCTGTTATTAGCAGACATACTTTTGTAATCATATGCAACAGAGCAGAATTTGTTCACAATCTTTTACGTAAAATGAAGAAAACATTTGCTGTGACTTTTAACTCGACATTTAGATAGATATACTAAGTATTGCTTATGAACATTATTTTTTTCCATTCTGATGTGGACACAATATATCCCGGTGAGCTTGAAATAAAAGATACCACAGAGTATGACATATTTGTATCATATTTTGATATTTTACTAGAAAAAGACGTTAATAGTAATCCAACAACAAAGGTTCATGTTAATAAACTTGATGACTTTAACTTTTCAATCGTCAACTTGCCTTTCTAATGCATCAATATACCGTATACACGTATACGGAGTTTATATCTTTCAGTTGATTCGATACGGAAGAGTATGTTCTACGTATGAACAATTTTTAAAACGAGGTAAGTTATCGACAAACAAGTTGATGAAGCAAGAATATCAACAGTCTCCTTTAAAGTAATCATTTCGTAAGTTCTATGGTCGATACAATTACCTTGTCAGCAAATATAATCTATCATTTAGTAAAAAGGTGACTGACTTTTTATACACACTATTATTTCACCGGATATTTCCGTTTTATCCTAGAACATGACAGGTATTGCAAGGTGGCTGTGACCGGTCGGCAGGGGATGCTCACTCTCCTATGGTAACCATTTCATCCCCCTTCTGATGATTTGGAGATCCGTGTTTGCTGTGCTCCTATTTTGTATTGTTTAAAGAACATTTGACCTCGAATACTGTTTGTTATCTCCACATATTTCATTCACTCTGACAAACTATCAATGTCTCTTACGTTTAGCCGGTTGTCTGGTGTGATTTTCAACAAAATTCATAAAACATATTTAAAAATAAAATATGACTCCACTTGAAAGATCTGGGTTCTCTAATTTAGATCAGGCGTCCATAGTTTTGGCCCTTTTAAAATTAGTGATTAAATGTTATCATTAATAACTGTTTTTACATCACTAGAAAAAAAGTATTAAGAGGGAATATTGTTGTAAGGTGAGGAAGAACATGAACAAGTTTCAATTGGAGGATTATGTTTCAGATGTTTGGTATTTGGGCACCGTCGATTCTTTTGTTATTAAAAAGTTTGAAAGCAATAATCGATGCTTATTTCAGCCTCAGAAGAAAGACCAGAAGTCTCTGACGAGACTGTAGCTCTACTGGTTTAAACTTATAACAAACAAAGAGAAAAGTAGCTTTAGAAGTTGAAACTTTGCGAGAGCAAAACTTCAGACTTTTTTTTTTCTAGGCAAAACTTTATTGCTAGCAAATCAACACTGTATGAGGAGAGGCATTTTGAAAATATTTCAAAAAAAATATCTATTTTTAATAACCATAGCAACACCTAAATTTCATCGAAACCAAAAAACCCATTAAATAGAGTATCTTAGTGTGGTCTATTTGTCTGCCAATTATATTAAAATCAGACCAATACTGTGCTAGGAGTAACATTTTTTAAATATTGTTAACAAACGGACAGACAACTAGACGGACGGGCAGACGACAGGCACCTTACTATCGCATAAGCTCTTAGACTATAAGAGCTAAAAAAAAAATAAAGAAGGTGGACATTACAGAAAGTTTATTATTTACTCAAAATAAGAATAAAATTAATTTGAGGGCCAAAATTGAATATGACTTGAAACAACTAAACATTAATCTAATCGATCACAAATTGTCCACTAATTTGACATACAAAATATACTTGAAAAATGTAACAATTCAATTGAACAACATACTGTAAACTCATTTAATTTAGCTTTGTGTACTTTCTAGCGCTTTTGGCGGAAAGAAACGCTTGCAAGTTCACTTACTAAATGTCTTGCACTTATATACAATCAGATCATTGAGACATGAGCTAAATCAAATCAACACAAACAATTTCAAAAATCAATTTTCGCCAAACATCGCACATGCTGCATAAAATACGTTTACAATATTGCATACAATGGGGTATATATAGAAAGTTATATATAACACTATCTAAACATTTCGACAAAAGTTGAAAAACACCAGATGATCTAAACATATGTTTAAATATACAATGACATGTTCAAGTTTCAATTAAAAAAAACCTTTATAATAGACTAAAAAATAATGCTAGAAACTGGTGTATATGTATCTTAAAGTAAAATGAATTATAAGCATCGTTTGTATTGTTTTTAGTATGTGATTTAACAAAAAATATTATAACAAATCTTGTAATTCTTTTAAAGATTTATTTTAAAAAGTCTACTTTTTTTATTTCAAAAATTTGTTGCTTTTTTTTATTTTAAACAAATGCAATATCATATCATGCATCATATTAACAAATAATAATATACTATTTCAAGAAAAAAACCATAAGAGGCAATAGGGGACAAAAACTGTAACTGAGCATTCACACAATTTTGCAGCACTTCTTATATGATATAAATTTATGTTTTTTAACGAAACAATTGTAGCATTACAGCCGCGATTTAAAATATTGATGTATGGAATCAAATAATGAAACCTGTTTTTTTTTTTATAAATGTCAAGGATGAACAAGGATTGACAAGTAAAATTTAATGATTGGTAAAAAAGGCATTCTCCTTCAATGAAATTTAGACTAAAATTGTTCCACCTTTGCAGAATGATTAAAAATGAGAGTGCAACTAAACATATTTATTGATCAGATGAAAAATTTATATAATTAACAACAACACATACTGGGTGAAAATTGTTGAAAAATTTCTTTCTGAAGCAATTAAAATTTTAATACATGTATAGACAAATCAAAATTTCAAAACACGTTTAAAACAGAGGGTAGGTGAAACATTGCGTATAATTCTAGGTTATATGCTCTTATTTTCATAATATTTCGATGTACACTGTACGGAATTCCTTTTCACAGAAGATTATCAACTCTCATGTTTATTTGGTTTACTCAGCACTATCTTCCTCTCAACACGTTTTAGGTATTCAAACAAATCTTTGATTTTTCTAAAGTTATTCAATAGTCACCGTGCCATCTTTAGAACCGACACACCCTTTCAGTCTAACATAGACATCAAAACTAAACCGCCATCGTAATAACCTTGTCCAGAGTCACAATTCTCTCTTTTACTGAATCGCACATTCTTTAGTACACGTAACACTTATAAATAAGTGTCGCTTATCCTTAACTTACTGAACATTCGTCTTGTTTAATCTTTAACAGACAGACCATGTTAGAATAACACACTCGCTGAATCTTAATTGACAATAACATCAACCCACACATCCAGGAGAATAATATCATCTCTATAAAATCATCCACCAAAAAACTATGTCCATCAATCATTCTAAACAAAAAAAAATGTTTCGGATAAAATGCAAACTTTAAATCATCAATGGATTCTGCAAAGATAACAGTCTCAATTTTATTAAAAACGAATTCCTCTGTATATATAATTACCATACATGAGTGCTAGCAGAATGCATTAAGGAACTCTTGTAAATGATAATTAGCCCCAGCCTGTAGCAGTTCCTTCAAATATTAAAACTCTAGTTAATATTCATAACATCTCACCCTCATCCGCTGTTACCAGTGGGGTAAGTATCTGACAAAACTTTACTGTTTGATATCAGTCTGCTCCTATAGAAACTACTCATATGTCCACCGACATGATGCTGTCAGTGGAACACGATACCTATTAAGTTCATTGAGACCAGTTCATATCCCTAGAAGCTCCTTCACAACACTCGTCCTACACATATATATCATCCATTAAAACATTGCTGTGACGTCATGCCTTTGTTCTTGCAGTCTAAAAATTTACCTGTAGCCGTCCGATAAATATATATTACCAGTCTGATAATTTATTATCGGACGGCAATGATAACACAATCAGACGGTATTTAAAAAACAAAAAGAAGAGTGAAATTGAGATTAAATATGTCCAGAACCCCAAATAAAAATGTTAGGAAAAAATCAGGGAAAGCAAAGCAAGGAATTTAAGTTACTACAAAATAGCAAATCCATGAGAAAAAAAGCACACAAGCAACGATTTCAAAAAAATTTTGATACAGCACTTTGAATAAGCGAATTTAAAATTTCTTAAAGTTTTAAACTTCCACAACATTAATACTTGTCCAATCTTTAAAAGAAATTTTGATACAGCACTTTGAATAAGCGAATTTAAATCCATCAAAAACAGTCTGCAAGTTTGCCTTTTTATAAAATTGTTTTCAAAAAACTATGGCCACACTTATAAAACCTGAGAATATTTCCATTATCACTTTTTAACTAAAACTTCAGGGTAAAAATCCGCATTTTTACTTTCCATGGTGATAATTTATAATATGCCCAAAATTATGTCAGTATCAATGTCAATTTATGCACATCATAAATAAAAACCCCCCCCTTCAAATAAAAAAGAAAAAAATCTTTCATAACACTGTCCTGCTAAACTAAAGGACAGCCATTGAATGAATAAAATGAAACAAGAGTTCACTTACTTTTGAATAGTCTGCTCTCTGTAGCAGCTACTTTCCTTCAATGTCCAAAAAACATGATGCTGTCAGTGGTGTATATGACACCCATTCAGTTCTTTTTATTCATATCACTAGATGTTTCACTAACTCGTCCAACACAAATATATCCTCCATAACTTATACTCATATGCTACATTTAAAGTGGAGTATTAATTTATTCTTTAAATTGATATCAGCTCAGACTTCTATGCTCTCTTCCACTATACTCATATGTCAATTATTATATGCTGCTTCAAGTGGTTTACTATATTCCTTGTTGATTGATATCAGGTCAGGCTTCTAGTAGCTCTTTCATACACTCATATGTCCACTCCCACATGCTGCTTCAGTGGTGTATTTTACCCACCTTGTGATTAATATCAGCTCCAGCTTCTATTAGCTCTTTCACTACACTTCATATGTCCACTATCATATGCTGCTGTCAGTGGTGTATGAAACTCACCTTCCTGATTGATATCAGCTCCGGCTTCTATAAGCTCCTTCACTACACTCATATGTCCACCTTCACATGCTGCTATCAATGGTGTATTAAAAATGCATTAAAAAATGAAATGAAATCGAATTTTTTACTATTACAATCACTGATTTGACAAAATTCAAAGAGAAAATAAATCTGTATGTTTCAAAATTCCTTGTGATTCTAATACCAGTTATAGCGTTATTGGCATTATCTGCTGCCGTGATAAACTATATATACATGTATGGTGTATTAATTCACTATAAAGCACCTGACAGGTTTTTTTTTTCGGTATTATATCAGCTGCCATATAAACTATATATACATGTATGTCCACCCTCACTGCTGCTGTAAGTGGTGTATGCACCCACCTTGAGGATTGATATCAGCTCCGGTCTATAAGCTTTTCACTACACTCATATGTCCAACATGCTGCTGTAGTGGTTTAAAATATATTCAAGGATTGATATCAGCTCCGGCTTCTATAAGCTCCTTCACTCATCAAATGAAAATCATATGCCAGATTCACCTTACATGCTGCTGTCAGTGGTGTAACATTCATTCACCTGTGTTATTATAATATTTTCAGCTCACGGCTTCATATTGAACTTGTTTTAAAGCTGTAAAACAAAAAATGTCCACCCGTACACTGGTGTATGATATACTACCTTGTTGATTGATATCAGCTCCGGCTTCTATAAGCTCCTACACTACACTCAGATGTCCACCCTCACATCCTTCAATCAGTGGTGTATATTACTTAAATTGTTGATTGATATCAGCTCTGGCTTCTATAAGCTCCTTCACTCAATTCATAAGACCACCCTCACATACTGCTGTCAGTGGTGTATGAACCTCACCTTGTGGATTGATATCAGCTCCGGCTTCTAAGCTCCTTCACTACCTCATATGTCCACCCTTATTGCTGCTGTCAGTGGTTTAAAATACCCACCTTGTGGATTGATATCAGCTCCTGCTTCTATTAGCTCCATCACTTAACTTATATGTCCACCAACACATGCTGCTGTCAGTGGTGTATGAACCTCACCTTGTTGATTGATATCAGCTCCGGCTTCTATGAGTTCCTTCACTTTCATATGTCCACCTCACATGCTGCTGTCAGTGGTGTATGAAACATTACCTTGTTGATTGATATCAGCTCCTAGAAGCTCCTATAAGCTCTTTCCAACACAAATATGTCCACCCTCACGTGCTGCTGTCAGTGGTGTATCATACCCACATTGAGGATTGATATCAGCTCCGGCTTCTATAAGCTCCTTCACTAAACTCATAAGTCCACCCTGACATGCTGCTGTCAGTGGTGTATTGTCTCCAGCTTGCTGATCGATATCAGCTCCGGCTTCTATAAGCTCTTTCACTACACTCATATGTCCACATCTACATGCTGCTGTCAGTGATGTATGAAATGTACCTTGTGGATTGATATCAGCTCCGGCTTCTATTAGCTCCTTCACTACACTCATATGTCCACCCTTACATGCTGCTGTCAGTGGTGTATCATACTCACCTTGTTGATTGATATCAGCTCCGGCTTCTATAAGCTCATTCACTACACTCATATGTCCACCCTCACATGCTGCTATCAGTAGTGTATTATACTTACCTTGTTGACTGATATCAGCTCCGGCTTCTATAAGCTCATTCACTACACTCATATGTCCACCCTTACATGCTGCTATCAGTGGTGTATTATACCCACATTGTGGATTGATATCAGCTCCGGCTTCTATAAGCTCCTTCACTACACTCATATGTCCACCCTCACATGCTGCTGTCAGTGGTGTATCATACTTACCTTGTTGATTGATATCTGCTCCGGCTTTTATAAACTCCTTCACTAAACTCTTATGTCCACCCATACATGCTGCTGTAGTGGTGTATGAACTTATACACTTTGTAGATTGATATCAGCTCCCGCTTCTAGTAACTCCTTCACTAAACTCACATGTCCACCCTCACGTGCTGCTGTCAGTGGTGTATGAACCTCACCTTGTTGATTGATATCAGCTCCGGCTCCTATAAGCTCCTTCACTACACTCATATGTCCACCCTCACAAGCTGCTGTTAGTGGTGTATCATACCCACCTTGAGGATTGATATCAGCTCCGGCTTCTATAAGCTCCTTCACTACACTCATATGTCCTCCCTTACATGCTGCTGTCAGTGGTGTATGAACCTCACCTTGTGGATTGATATCAGCTCCGGCTTCTATGAGCTTCTTCACTACACTCATATGTCCACCTCTACATGCTGCTGTCAGTGGTGTATGAAACTCACCTTGTTGATTGATATCAGCTCCGGCTTCTATAAGCTCCTTCACTACACTCATATGTCCACCCTCACATGCTTCAATCAGTGGTGTATTTTACTTAAATTGTTGATTGATATCAGCTCTGGCTTCTATAAGCTCCTTCACTCAATTCATAAGACCACCCTCACATACTGCTGTCAGTGGTGTATGAACCTCACCTTGTGGATTGATATCAGCTCCGGCTTCTATGAGCTCCTTCACTACAATCATATGTCCACCCTTATATGCTGCTGTCAGTGGTTTAAAATACCCACCTTGTGGATTGATATCAGCTCCTGCTTCTATTAGCTCCATCACTTAACTTATATGTCCACCAACACATGCTGCTGTCAGTGGTGTATGAACCTCACCTTGTTGATTGATATCAGCTCCGGCTTCTATGAGTTCCTTCACTACACTCATATGTCCACGCTCACATGCTGCTGTCAGTGGTGTATGAAACTTACCTTGTTGATTGATATCAGCTCCGGCTTCTATAAGCTCTTTCACTACACTCATATGTCCACCCTCACGTGCTGCTGTCAGTGGTGTATCATACCCACATTGAGGATTGATATCAGCTCCGGCTTCTATAAGCTCCTTCACTAAACTCATAAGTCCACCCTGACATGCTGCTGTCAGTGGTGTATTATACGCACCTTGAGGATTGATATCAGCTCCGGCTTCTATAAGCTCCTTCACTAAACTCATATGTCCACCCTAACATGCTGCTGTCAATGGTGTTTCATACTCACCTTTTCGATTGATATCAGCTCCGGCTTCTATGAGCTCCTTCACTACATCCATATGTCCACCTCTACATGCTGCTGTCAGTGGTGTATGAACCTTACCTTGTTGATTGATATCAGCTCCGGCTTCTATAAGCTCCTTAACTACACTCATAAGTCCACCCTCACATGCTGCTATCAGTGGTGTATCAAACTCATCTTGTTCATTGATATCAGCTCCGGCTTAAATAAGCTCTTTCACTACACTCATATGTCCACCCTTACATGCTGCTGTCAGTTGTGTATCAGCAAACAAATATTTGGTTTTTTTGTTTGTCATTTTTATATCGACAAACTTGATTAAAATATTTACAGTTTCCAAATCACCACTGTAACAACTCAATACAAATAAGCGGTCATGTTCAAAATTGGACCGACTATTTTCCTGTTTTTGATTTGTTGTATCACATATGGAGTTAAATAAAGATAATTTGACTGTTGCAATATATTTTTCAGTGTTATTTTCTCCTTTTTTTGTTTCATATATTAACCTTGGGCTAAAGGAATTCCAAAATAGTTCAATCTTTGTTTCGTTGTGTAATTCAATTTGTTTCAAAATATATTTTAGGATCTGATTGTGTCCGTAGTAAACTACCCAACTGATAACCCTCACACTGTAATTTATTTCTCTATTATCAATCCTCTCATTCACCAGCACCGCCTGTCTGCTCCATTCTCTGCTCCTCTCATCCAACCTCTCAATCTTCTCCCTCACACGCTTTCCTTTACTCACAACCTTAGATGCATCTTTCTGTTCTGACAAGAATAAAGCCTTTAACTCAGTGTAGGACTTTGTCTCTAACACCCCAATAAAAGCATGACACACCTTCGGATGTTTCAAAATATTATTCATAAAAACATCATACAGCTCCATATTCTCTATATCTCTGTAAAAACGCTCTGCTAACATTGGATATTGATCCTCTTTTAACGTAAGAACGAGATCAAACAAATCCTGGCTTCTTTTACTACTTATTGATTCATGCTCCTCACCAATAAACACTTCATTTACAACTTGTTTAAATTCAACCTCCGACTCTCCTTCACATTCTTGTACTTTCACATTATTAGCAATGAAACCACAGATAATATATTGCAAAAGAAGATCTGGAAACTGAGAACCAAAATGATATGAAAGAATTTCAAATACAGAGTCATGAATAATAGTGTACTCAGTACCACAGAGTTTTGTGTAAGTCCCATCCATAGCTGCCAATGCTTTTACAAATCTAAATGCATCAGTGTTACTTTCAACTTCACAATATTCTAATACTTTTGATTTCATCTCCAAGAAAACAACGTTTCCAGTGCTGTTCAATATTTCTTTTGATAGTTTATTGTCATTTAACATGCACAAGACCAATGTAGCATAGCATAAACTATTTTGCACTTGCATTTTATCAAATTCTTCTAATATACATTCAGCTGGACGGGTAAAAAACCTTTCAACATTCTTTCTAAATTTCTTCACTTTTGAATATAGTTTACACAACAGAGGAAATAAACCCAATGTTTCTGCCAGTAATATAGGGGACAACAAATCTCTATCCAAGTCGTGTTTCTCAAGGATCGCTTTCTTATCTTCATCGTTCAATGCATTTTTGCAGCTATGCATCTTAATTGTGTTTTTTTCATGTGAGAAAAATGATTTGTAACATTCATTAAAAACTGCTTCCCTACATGACATTAATATCTTTGTATTTCTATTGGAAGGATTTGAAATTCTTTTTTCATAGTCTATCAATGACTCTAACTTTTGTTTTTGCAGACCTAAAACACCTACCACATCATCAATGACAAAAACCTGTGGATGACGCGAGTCAGAATAATCTTCAATCTTCCCGATATCTGTAATCGGTACAACCTCGTATCCTTCTCTCTGGAGCATCAGGGCTAAGTGATGAATAGTCGCCGATTTTCCTGATCCTGGGACACCAACAAATGTCATGTAAGATTGCTTTCTGACTTGATCCAACATTGCAGAAAAACTGTGGCTTTCACTGTAAACCCCATCTTCCTCTTTCCATCGTGTGAGATCTTTTTCAAAAATGTCTATAATGAATTGATATAGCGAGTTATTTTATAATTTTTTCAACTTGTCAATAATGTAATTACCTGGCTTACATAGTAATAAAACGTTTAACACAGAAAAAATAAGCAAATGCCTAACAAAGTATGGTGTACATGATACTACATGCTTGTGGTTATTTTAAGAAAGATAAATTTGCAGGATCGAATTTGAAGAAATGCTGTAATTTATGGATTTCTGAAGAATTTAAAAAGTTTAAAGAAGTATATAAGGTAAGGGCCATTTAAGGCCCCCACTCAGAAAATGTTTATCTTTACTATGGAGAGGGATAAGGCAAGGATGTTACTAAAAATATATAATTAAATTTAATCTGGCGTTCCGTTGCCATGGAAACCGTCGTCAAAATCATACACCTTCAGACCTCTAAATCTGACATCTAATGCCATCTATTTTTATTTAACCGATCTTTAATCTTGATACCAACTATATTGTCTAAAGATAATGATAGTATGTATACTTTGGGATATGTCAAAGTGACTATTTTACTAAGAAAATATATTTTAAATTTAATAGGTATTCCGTTACCATGGAAACTGTATTCAAACTTATTCCTTTTTATCTGAAATTACGGCTTTATTGACAATTAAGAAATCTGTGATTTTGGTAGCATATATTAAATATTAAAAATCTGTTTTTAGCATATAGGTCACAGTCAAGTTCACAAGGTCTTTGACCTTAGTGTCATTTGAAAACACTTAACTAGTGAAGTATGCATACCAAATATAAAGTCTATCTCCTATGGTTCAAAAGTTGGAGCGAAAGTTCGAAAAATTTTTTTTAGCATTTAGGTCACAGTCAAGGTCACAATGTCATTGACCTTGGTGTCAGTTGAAAGTGTTTAATAATTAGTGGAGTATGCATTCTAAATATGAAGTCTCTATCTCGAATGGTTCAAAAGTAATTGCAAAGGTTAAAGTTGACAAATGACAGACAAACAGTAAAAACAGACAGAAAAACAGCTAAACACACAAACAGACAGACAGGACAAAACTAATATACGCCCATAATAAATTCAGACGCATAAATATTTAACATTTTAACAAATACTTGGTATTGAGGGACGTAGTTGTTGACAGGAATCAACTTTTCTCTCTTACAATAAGTCTGTCCGTTAATGCAGTCCTTTCCGATAATAACCTTGTAACTTAGAAAAACTAGAAGTTTATATTCTAGTACATGTATACATTATGATTTATGATTTGATTAAATCTCTAATTCAAAGTCTTGTCTAAAATTGTTATACCATAATTATTTATAAAATTCAAATCACTGGCAGATGAAAATATGAAAAATGCTATTAATTGGATTTTATCATTTATCATTTTACGGAGGAATTCACAAAAAAAAAACATCTGTATCATTCAGCATGATTTTTCAATATGAACATTAAAATTTTGCATAGCATGATCATATTTGAAGTGCAGAAATAAGTAGTGAAACAACATATAAACGAAGGCTTTTATGCATAAAATTATAACACAAGCCAATCCATTGTTAATCTTCATGAAATCGAAAAATCTGACAGTTATTCCTTATATTTACATGCTTTAATTCCACCAATCCACGGGCTCCAAGCCTGCTTCTCTCTAGGTGTTGTCCCGCCCTGCACGTGGTTTTTTTGGAACCGCGCCAAAACATTCATGAGGAAATCAATTACATTTACAATTGGTAATTTTATCTCGGACAAAGACATTGGAAATGTAAATATTTAGGCCTATTTATTTTTTTTATTTTGTACATATAAATTATGCAATAAAATTAAATCATAGGAATATTAATATTATTTTTGTTGTCTAGTTGTACTAAATATTTATAGAAAAAAAAACATTATTATTATTTTTTTTTTTTTGGTTTTATTGAAATTACCAATGCCCCGAACTTCTTAGGATAACGTTGAATTTATTACACGTCTGGGTGGCCGTACATTTGTTGCCTTGTAAACAGGTAAACAATGAACGATACGGGAAGAAATGACAAGAAGTAGATATAGAAATATGAACACACACAATGAACGTATTTTAACATGATCAAATAATTTTATAAAATGTATACTGTGTATATATTTCTTCTGTGAACTGATTTAATGTACAGTCGAGCGATTCGAAGGTCAAACTCGATCATCGTGTTTCTTGAGATCCACACCCGCACATTCACACATCAACAGATCAATGTTGATACCCATAAAATATATTCTTTAATCACAAATATGTTTCAGAAAAAGATATTTCTAGAACTTTACGTTGGAAAATATACATGAAGCAATCGATAGATGATGCTACCTTCGATAAAAAAAAAAATTCAACACATGTCAACAACGTCGTCGTCATTCTCCGTACATGCTTGTGACGTCATGCGAGTCAGAAAGTGCTATTTTTCTCAAGGGTTTTTAATTTTTTAAGTGTGAGCGACTTTATGAACAAGATTGATTTTTTAAATGAAGACTTTTTTTGAAAATATCTTTTACGTGTGTAAATATCTTTCTTGTTCAAGGCGTCGCACATACCTAAAATCGCCGATAACGATGCTAAAAATGCCATTTTTAGGCGTTTTTTTGTAAACTTAGTCACTTTAAACCTTCAATTCTCTTCATATTACTTAAATCAACATATCAATTTAACTATAAAAGAAAAGTATAAATTCTAATCTTTCAAAAAATATCAATATCATTGAGGTTTACTGGCGTTTAAATTGTAACAAAAACGGGGGCCAAACTATTATAGAAACCCTATATAGTTCTTTGAAAATCAATTATAATTCAACCATCGATTACATATCACCTAAATTCATAAAACTTTTTAATTTCAATTGAAAAGCCAATTTACATGTTGAAAATATCCATGTTTTCATTTTCACCTGCTTTCATCTAAATTACATCTTTAAAGAATTTTTCGATCTGAATTATGATATATTTGTTTAAAAATGTAACCTTATTGTGAATCCATTGATGTATAATTCATAACATGAATAAAATAATTTGAAGTCACAAATTTTAAACTTTAAAATCTGAAATGCATTCCTCCTACAGTTTAAAAAGGCTTGGTATTGATTCTATATTAGGAAAATAGATTGTTTTGAAAGCAAAACAAAAAGTTATCAGTATTCATTTAACAAAATGAGGTAAATAAGGACCACTTCAAAATTAACAATTTTTAATAAAAATTCTTGCATCAAAATTATTTTTTCTTGAATTTTCAAGAATGTTAATAAATACATAATTTTGGTACATTTTTTAATATCTAAACTTTTCAATTCAGTGACAAATTATGGTCGTTTGTTGTTTAACGTATTTCTTTTGAATTTTTCACTCATTTCGTGACGCATCCACTTGTCGGTGGATTGCTGCAAATTAAAACTTATATACTCGGCACCAGGGCCTTTTAAGCAGTGAGGAATCTTTATCGAGCGGTTGAAAAAGTCTCATCAGACAATTCTCTATGTCCCGTGGTGGATTTGAACCCAGGACATAAGGATCAGCTTTTTACGCCGTGACTCTACAGCAGACACTCTAACCACTGAGTCATGCGGGCGACTGAGACTAATAATGTTAATCATCAAGAAAAAAATTAATTCTTTTACTAATACAAAAGCAAAAAATGTAGATTTTATAATTTCTTATTTCTTGCACAATTCTGAAGGAAAGAAATATATAATTCATTCTGATTATGTATTTCAGAACGTTTATTTCCACCATGGAAATATAAACACTAATGTATTTACAGTTCAATCCACTTTTTAAAATCACTAAGGTTTTCTCACAAATTAAGGTCACATTGTTATAATGCAACATTGTGTTATGTAACAACAAAAAATGTTTCAGAAATTATTTATAACTTAATTTTGATTATATCCTGTTACTTTAAACATAGTAGGATGTTTATACACTCATCAATGATATTTTATGAGAGTTTCCGAATGTTTTTTTTTTCATGGTATCTAATCAAATGCAACCATCTTTGTATTTGTTCATGTTAAAGCATAGTTTTCCCTTGTCTTAATAGAAAAACAATGCAAACATGTACATTCTATTTTCTGTACATCCTTTTACATGATTTCTTTACGCAGTTTTGTCTTTTTTTGGCGCTGCATTTCGACAAAACCAAGGCAAGTATGGAAAATGTGCAAAATATCTGCAAGAAGTCAATTTGAACATTTCAACCAAATAGTATCAAAAAGTTCTTTTAATTAATTTATAAGTACCTATGATAGAATCATACACATTTAACATAATACAATTTATAAAAAAAAAATTCACAAACATTGACTTTTAGAACTTAAAATAATGATTGTAGAGACTATGCACCTTTAAAATAAAATTTTGGATGATATAACGGTTGTGTCGCATACTGAAACTCGATAATTTTAAGTTTTATTGCAAGAAAAATGTTACTTTAATTTGTGAAAGAAAAATGTGAGTTTAAAAAGTGTGTTACGCCGTACAGTATAAAGTTTTAAGTGAAAAGGGTCATGGTTAATGAATTTTTTGTTTTAATTTCACCAACATACCTCTAACGTTCGGAGGGATTACAGACTTTGGTGTTTTGATTTTATCTGAAAAAAAAAACAAAAATAAGAATTTATGGACAGCATTTTTATGAAAATTACTTTTTTTATTTATTTTATTTTAAAAGTTATATTATAACAGGTTTGGGGCTAAATTGTGTCACTGGTCCAACAAAATACATGTTGCCATTGAACCAAATTCAATAAATATACAGGGACAATTACAAATGCGTATCTCCTATATGTATTTTGTAGGGGTCGGAGGAGGTACTGTAGAGGCAGAAATATTTGTGGGGATACAATTTCGTTTATTTCGTCCTTAACAATCACCACACGAATTTTTTATAGGACTATATTTTGCATTTGTTTAATTTCGAAACAAGGACATTTGATATACACGAAATATTTGTAGATGACAAATAAATGAAATTTTATGCCCACAAAAATTTATGAAATTTTAATCTTAAGCATAGGACTGAGAGTTTCCACATACTTCACTCCAATTAAATTGCAGCAGATGGATCTAATACATCACTCATAACATCTCTCTATAAAGTACGAAAATGTGAGCGTGGAACTTTTTTCCAGATTTGTCTTCTTATTACAAACATTTTTTTTTCAAGAATACGATAAAATTCAGAATGCCACTACCCCAAAGCCGATGTGAGCAGACCCGAGCGAATGGAATGATATCTTATGCTCAACCTCTTTAGTACCGCAAAACAACTATCACTCCTCCATGACACCTGATCCCATCTCTGATGTCTTAGAGGACATCGGATGCTCTTCTCCTATTTTGTACTTTTTGATTGACTTTTGGTCTAGAATACTATACAATTATTGTTGATTTTTAGGTCAATACAATGATTTAGCCATTTGAGGAGTTCAGTATTCACCGAGCCCAAAGAGCGATGTGAATATTGTACTTCAAAAATGGTTAAATCATTGCATTGACCAAAAAAATAGAAATAAGTGTTTTATTAAATGATTCATTGATAAAATGATAAAGCTCATTACTTGTTTGAATTTAATTGAGTCCAAGCCAAATACAAGAGAGAAGCAGAATTAAAATATAAATAAACCTTACCAATCGTATCAGTTTGAAATGTTTTTATCAATTGTAATTGCCATGAAAAAAAATATATGTCAGTCTGTTTTACAAAATTGATTTTGAAAGGAAGGAGTATTAGCAGGGAAAATGACTGCCAAAAGGTTAATATTGTTGTTCAGTAAAAAAGTTGGAGAGGTGGGGGTTAGTCCCTGCATCCCCTCTTACCACCCGCACCTGAAAATGTGTAGCCGTTTATGTTTTGTTCACGTGAAAACAAGTCATAGTCGTTTAAAAAGCTTTCCAAAACAATTTGTATTAATTGGAAATTTCCCAGACTATTTTTAGATCAATGTAAAGAAAATAAATCCTTGGAACTTCACGTGCAGGTCAATACAACGTAGTTTTCTAACATTATTTGATCTCAGCCACTAAGAGAGATAGAAATTATTCAGTCATATAATAATGTTCGTTATCTCTATATGTTTCATCAGTTGCTTTAATACCCAAACCAATTTATTGGTTTTTTTATCATACACAAGAAAGATGACTTTGACAAATTAGCTTAAAAAATATAAATATATTCAAGTTCAAATTGGAAGTATTAAAGTCTATATGAAAATTATCAAATGTCAACCAAACCTGAGTTATATGGTTTAATTATCAAAGATTCAAATTTTGACATCATTAGAATTAAAAATAAATTTGATTTGAAAGATATTTCTATTCAAAGCATGTCAAAAAATCTTAAGTTTTACCTCTGAAAATGGAATCCATCTTTTCTTTAATATAAATGTACTTACCAAAGATTTTTAGCATTTTATTGTGATTTTCAATTCTGTCTATCTCACTCTCTTCTAATTTTCCTGGAAGAAAAAAAATTAAGCCAGCATTAATTGCAGAAACATATACAAATAGTGTTTTATAAAAGATTTATTCATAACTTTAATGACAGAATTCTTCGTGTTAATTACGTTTCAGGCCTTGGACTATTTTCCTAGTTTCTGCATCTTCTTCAGCCTGTTTCCTCAGTTGTTCTATGTAATGGCAGTCACGGATAGGGTCCATTGTCTCATGTCTCAAAAAATCCACCTCTTTTTCAAACTGGTTCCCGTTATTAAGGAAAGAATCAACATCCACAACTGCTGATCTTACAGTGGACCAGATTGAGTTGAAATCAACATTGGCGAGGACAGGACTAGAAGAATGAACACACTGATTTCTGGCAATGCGGATTCTCTCAATGTTAGCAGAGAGAGATCGATCTGTAGGGTCTGGAACATAGCCCCATCCATTGCTGTGTGTTGGTATTCCACAAATGTTTCTAAGTAGTATGTACAATAAGGAAATGTCCATATCATCATATTTTCCTGTATAATTACTACCTCTCGGTAAAATAAAATTCATCTGTTGAGCTGTCAGACGGGGAAGATAACTTCTTTTTTGTTTAATGACGTGTGGAAATGTTGATGGTGGTACATGATGAACTAAAACATCCCGCAGTTGATCTGTACATGGACCCAGGAGAAGCCTGCAGGCTCTACAAGCATTTGTGGTCTCCTCTGTAGAGGCGTAACATGAGGAGGCCATAACATCAATTTGGTGCTTTTCTGAAATGTAACAACCCCCCATTTTAATACTAATAACTACTTTAATTACTTTAATAATAATTGAAAAAAATCAGAACTATCTTCATAGAACCTCACATTGCTTATCAACTAGGGTAACTAGGAAAAATGCTCAAATTAGAATACTTTTCAATGATTACAGTCTCCTTGCTAGAGTACCATACTGCAAATTTAATGTCAAGTCATAAATTTATGCATGTTCAGTTTTTTATGTTTTGTGTTTAATAGAAAAGATAAGACTACATCAAGTTAAGAATTAAAATAGTTTGTGCAAAGGAACATGTGACTTTGTAGTTCACTGTTGTGTTACTTTTTGTACACATTGACAGACCCACACGTCATATGTAACCTCAAATTTCTCCTCCAATAACAAAAGTATTTTTTTTTCAGAAATATATTTTTAAAGAGTTATAAAATTAACGTTTTTTTTACTCAGTGACTTGATCTAATGACTTAAAGTCAGGGTCATATTATATTCTAGTAAAGAATCACCACATGTTGTTGTAAAAGAATTATCTTCTTAAGTTATTGCATCTTTTTATTATGGAAACTCTGATTGGAAGTTATGTTTCGAATATTCTTTTGTTTTGATAAGTGAAAGATATGTTTTTATTTTTTATGCTTAAATTACCTTAGGCTAGTGTCAGAGTTTTTAGTTGTTGTAGCCTTGCATCCAGTTAATATGTATTTTCTTGTAGTTATGGATAGAATTTAATAACATTGAACCCGGTATCCTTGACAAAAATTACTTTAGAGTTGGTTCAGTGCATGCTTTTGAACATAACTTAAAATGTTTTATTCGGAAGGAACCTCTTAAGTTTTAAAATATGATAACCAGACAAGAATTTCATTTCCGTTTTGCCTGTCAAAGAAGTTATGTAGAATGCATCCTTTACAAGCTTGATAACTAATTCATAATTTCATTTTCATTAATCAGTCATCATTTTAATTTCATATTTTTATTCTGAAAATGCCAATTTAATTGATGTACCGAAAGTTTTACTACCACTTTAAACCGGTTCCAGGGTCCGTAGAATCGGAAAAATTAATACGAAAGGACTAAATGCGGTATATTGCATATATTTGCCCCCACAAAAGTCAAATTTTGAAATATTCCGGAATTGTGCTGAATTCCATAAATTGAATTAAAAAATGAATTAACAGAACATATTATAATTTCAAAGAAGTAATTGACTATTTTTGTTTTTATGACGTTACAAACTCGTCCGATTTTATATCATTTGTGAGAAAAAGGACAAAATGGACGAAATTTCAGCAATTTAAGCTATAGAATTTATAGAGCGCAAGTTTGTTCAGGAACGATATTGACATATTTCATTCATTGATATTATAATTCTACACAATATATCAAAATATTGATCCTGAACACACATGCGCTCGGTGATTTTTTCTCAAAATAACGATGTAAAATATCTATTTTCTGTAGAAATAATTGAAATTTTAAATTTACGTCATTTTCGTGATGTCATTTGAAACATATGACGTCATTGCTGATGAAAATACTCAGTGCTTTGAAGTCAGCATATATCCCTCTGTGTTAGAACATAATTTTAAAAAATCCGTCTACGTTTAATTTGGGGGGCAAAAGTTGGTTATTACCGAATAAAGTTCTTTGTTGAAATCGGGGAAATCATCATACTATATAAGGATGTTTCCAATTAATAAACTATAAAGAATTTCTAAAAGAGTTTGCGTAACAATACATAGTACAATTATTTTCAATCGATTATAAAGACTGCTTGTTGCCAGCGTTTTTTCTTTTTCAAAATTGGAAGTAATTTATATCCTCCAGACGTGAATCACCATTGTTTTTCGAAAACGAAAGTAGATTTGAAAACAATATCTAATTAAGATTCACATTGTTATTGGAGCTTATATTACACCTAACGTCATTTTGAATCCTCTTGCTGACAGCAACATTTATTTATTCATAAATGTATGTATTTGATGTGTCTGTACCTTTAAGCGCCTGTGCTTGAAAACGAAAGTTCGCCACTATTCTCTTTGTTTCGGCCCCTTTGTTTTTTGATACATAAAGGCTTACCTGATATTCTTTGATACTCTAAGATTTTTTAAATGATGAAAATGCAGATATGTGTAGGCTATATTCCGAGGTTAAATCCTAAGACACATCAACCAAAGGTTCATTTAACTTCTCTGGGATCATGGGGATTTCCATTTTTCAACGCAAGACCTTCGCGGTTGCAAGTGATTTCGGCCTTCGAATAATTCATCCTTTCTTTATGTTACTGTTGCATTAATATTTAAACATATAAATGAATACAATTTATAATGTATTAATAAATGATAGTGAGTTAAGGAAAGTCAATGACCCCCTAAATGAATGAGTTACCGTATCTCACAGTACTTGGTGTGTCCGTATTCTGCAAGGTCTGGAGGGTAACTATTAAAAAAATACTGTTTACATTCTATATATATACATTAAAAGGATCCCGATCATAAATATAGTGTTCATCACTATGATTCTTCCCCCCTCATATTTGCAAAATGATAAAAATATATCTTTATTTTAAAAATGTTTAAAGGAAAATATTGCGAAGTCGGTGAAAAAATTCTGCCCTATGAATTTTTCTATTTCTCTTTTACATATAATGTGCCTTATGTTTATGATACCATTATATCAACCATGGTCATCAGGGTTTTAACGAAGTTATATTATTGTTGTCATGGTAACCACCATTTTTTGATATTTATGAGGTGAATGTTTTATTATGTCATACACGCAACAAAATTAAGATAAATAATTTTCCTACAGAAATTTAATAACATGCTTTATATTTATTGAAAATCAAATTGTTTCGCAAAGTTTTGATAAATATAATACTGCCATTGTATTCTGGGGAAGAATTAATTGTAAATTTGCAGTAATATTTTCACCCCAATAGCAGTTTTGAACGTCTAGACAAAGAATTACCCAATTAATTTTCACAAAAGTAATATGTATTGAACTGGAAAAGGATATCCGGTGTATAGATGAGATGAGTCCGTATTTTGGATGAAGATAGGTTTATTCAATACGCCAGTTTCGAGATAGGAGCTCTTTTATTTTAAAGGCGCGAATAACCCTCCAGTTGACACGGAGGTGGGACACTTTTGTAAACAGAACTCTATATATATAGACATGTCGTTAAACGTTGATTCAATGCTGAAACCTCAGCTGAAATTATTTCTAATTGAACGTGGAATGAGTGTAAGTGACTATAATGTGTTTCAACTTCGTGAATTAGCCAAAAAAGCTATAAAATTAAAATTGTCCATCTTGAAAACCCCCGATGACGCTCTTGACTACCTGCGCCAGCAAAGCCGTATTATTATTGACGATGAGGTTGTTCAGTTTCCATTTGTTACATCCAACGAATTAAAAAATGGACTGATAATTTGAAAAATATCCCTGCATTTTTTCAAGCAGATGAATTTGTTTATTTACTGTTCAAGTCTGATGCGTGGTCCCCCATTCGTCTCCAAAATTACAAGTGTGAACATGGTTACACACTGTATCAATCTAATCATATTCACTCCGTCCAGTGTCATGACTTGACTCATAACCATCTATATGTGAAATCATTATGCATTAGAGAGACTTCCCAGTCAGCTGATCCCTACAGGACATGGTGCCTCTTGAATTGTACTGATGGCAGTTGCACATCTGCTGGGTGTGATTGCACTGGGTAAATTATGATTAAAACAAAATTATTTTTTAAACTTTCATAAACATTATTAAAACTACAAGCAGTGCTATTATTGTGCAAAGAAAAAACCCTTAAATCTGGAGATAATAATTTATTATTGTCACAGCTGTTGACTGATCAAATAAAATAAATATATCTATTCAACTTGGCAATGAATTCAAATATCAACATATTTAACAATAATAATAATTTTTAATTGTCAGATCAATACATATATATACAATAAAAAAGTAATTGCACCAATTATGAGGAATCACTGTAAATATTCATGGAAAAAATATAAAGGATTTAAAGAATAACTGTAATAGCTAGTACAGAAAATATTTGCAGCGTCAAACATCTTTATGTTGAGTTACATATATTTTAGAGATGATGGTGGATGTAAACATGTTGTGGCCCTATTATTCAGTTCGGCAATGTGGTCTGAGAGGCATACGGATAGAAACACAGAAACATGTACTGACAAAAAATGTGCCTGGGATGTTCCTCGTAAAGAATCAAATCCCAAACTGTTGGATGAAATTGAACAATCAACTGAAAAATATCGCATTTATCCATTTGAACATTGCTTTGACCCTACTACCATAAGTCAAAACAATTGTGATGTTGACAATATGCTTTTAGATTTAGTGAAAGATTCTGACACACAAATTATTGAAGTACTTGATTTATCTATTAAAGATTATAATGAACCAAATATGCCCAAAACTTTGAAACAGTGTATTTCAAACTTTGACCCTAATGGGTATTTATCAGTTTTTGACTATTTATCTACATGCATTGGGGAAAAAGACTGTAATGAAATTTACAAGCTTACGGACCAACAATCAGACTCAGTCTTTTGATATAAATATAGATTGGGGAGAATTACTTCTTCTGTATTACACAATGCTTGTAATTATAAAGGAAATGACCCTAATAACTACATTGTAAAACAAATATTGAGCACTAATAGTACATCATTTTCAACCCCTGCTACTATCTATGGGAAGGAAAGAGAAGTTTTAGCAAGAAATTTATTTGAAAAACAGTATGTTGCCAAACATCAAGGTGGAAAAGTTAAAAATTCTGGTCTTATTATTGATTCCAGTAGACCTCATCTTGGTGCTTCACCAGATGGAATTGTACAGTGTCGATGTTGTGGAACAGGTATTCTTGAAATTAAATGTCCATACAAATTTAGAAATTACACTTTAGATAAGATTTTTGATGAAAAGTATCATACTAAAATGGATGAAAATGGTTGTATGAAGTTGAAAGAAAACTCAAACTGGTATACTCAAATTCAAACACAAATGGTTTTTGCAAATGTACAGTGGTGCGAGTTTGTTTTGTATTTAGAAGGTGATGTCACCATTGGAAAACACAAAATATACACAGAAAGAATATATTTTGATCCATCCTTTTTGAGTTCATTGTTTGAAAAATCAAAAGTATTTTTTGAAAGATTTTTATTGCCAAAGTTGCAAGAAATCTTATGTCTGCTAATGCTTTGTTTGCATTGTGACTTGTGGTTAGCTTTTGGTTGCAAATATTTCATGCACAATATTATAATATGCTATATTATGAATAGCATTCTCCCTGTGAAATATAAATTGCCATGACAGTATAATATTGTAAAAATAGTTTTACATTAAAAATACTAGAACAAAATATTAATAAATATACCTTGAACATAAACAATATATGTGTTGTATTGATTATAAACCTGGCATAAATAATTAAAGCAAGTCATATATTTTTTTTATTATCAACCATAACTGCATAAAGAAATTAAACATGTGGTGCACTTTTTTTTGTATTTTTCTCAGAAATTTGATTACCTTCTAACTAATGGTGGCATTAAATTGCATAAAAATGCTGCAACTTTTATCATCTGATTCATAATTGGTTTTAAAGACTATGGAATGATATTTCCAAGAAGTCTGAATAATATCAATCTCTGGATGGCTCTTTCAACATGAATTCTAAGCTTGGCAATTTTTCTGGTTTGCTTTATTTCGTTAACATTTAACCGTTTCTTTTTTCCCCAAGAACACTTTCAAGTAAAAGGAGGAATGTTTAATGTAGCTTTTTATTTGTAATTAAATCTCTAATTGTAAACCCACGGTCCGCCATGATATCATCATCTTCTTCAACGAAATCAAAAAATCCAGAATCAAGTGAAATATATATGTCTGATACATTACCACCATAAACCTTTGAAACAAATGTAAAAGTTCCTGAAGGTGATATATCTAGTTGACATTTACCTGTATTCTTAGATTTGTAAGTGCTGTATGTAGCTGCCTGAGATGTGGGTGATCGAGGACGCTGAAAGAAGAACTCTGTACAATCTATAACTGCACTTGTGTTGGAATAATTTTTTCTGAAAGACATTGGCATATATTTTCTGACCTGATTTCTAGTTAGCCATCTTATTAAATACCCCAAAACATTTGACATGAAAGTAATCCATGTTATGAAAATTTATGAAACTCTAGATTTTGAAATTCCAAACACATCTGCAAGGCATAATTCATAAATTCCTAAGAGAAACGAACAAGTGTCAATATAAATTCCTGAAAAAGAGACAGTTTTCTCGTTGGACCAGGTTTCTTGTGTCTCGGGTTTTTCTGGTAATTTTTTTCTTTGGCACTTTTTAGCCAGACCAATACTTCACAGAAGAGCATTTGGAAACAAGTATGTTGAATATTCCTAATAGCAGGGCTAGAGATGGTAAACCAGTATATGATCTAACATTTGCATCATTTTTTGTTATGTTTTCAACAAAAGCATCTCTTAACAGTGATGATTTATCAGCTAATTTAGCTTTCAGATTTTGGTTCTCCTCACTCAACTTTGTAATGTCATTCATGGTCAATTCTGTCTGCACTGATCTGTCTGTGAAAGAAGGTGAACACTGGGGTGTTGCTATGTAGGAGTGATCAGATGAGGGAGGACTTCTCTCAGTATCTTCAAACTTCTTTCCATCAAGTAAAACTAAAAAATACAACCATGTATATATAAAACTTACATAAATTTTTTTCACAGTATTATTAAGTTTAATTCAAATGGCAAGGTATTAAAAATTTTGATATCTATCTTAATAATATATGATCAGAATAAATTTGTACCATAATGATTAGAGTTTGCTTCAGACACCTCTATTTCACCAATGTATGGAATTGAGTTTTCTTCATATATACAGAAGTCATCTGAGGTGTCTGTGGATATGTCACAATGTTCCCTCTCTGGTGCAAATCTATCATTAACAGACTGGTCTGTGTTGCTGGAGTTACAAGTAGTTCTGAAATATAAATTTTATTATTCTAAATAAAATAAATTTATACACTAGACTATACTGGATAAGTGTGGACCTTGCTTTTTAAGAAAACCCCATGTATATTATAAATCATATGAACTTACATGCATAGATTACATGAGGATTGAAACAAAAATTTATTTACTTAATTTTTTTTTCATAAAAGATTGACTTTTTTTGTCTATGATTTTTTTGCGCATGAATATCATACAGTATATGTTTGTTAACAATACCTTTCAAGTAGGACCCTTGTATTAAATTCTAGAGATGGATCATGATCGATTCAAGTAGTTTTGTCAAATTTTTATAAATACTTTCAATTGTGAAAAGAAGATTTGATGATTGTACAAACCTTTTCTTAGACGTTTCTTTAAAGTTGTTGCACGGAAAAAGCGTTGGCGTGTCACAGCCGCTATCAAAATGAAGTGAACATATTCTAGTATATTTGTTGGGCCTCCATCCTCTTTCTCGTCGAATCATATTTATCCATTTATTTCGTTTAATTTTAATAGATAGAAAAATTAAACATTCTGAAGATGAGGGTACTTTTATAAATTTAACTGTTTTCGTGTAGATGACGTGCATCCCGGCACACAACAGTGGTAAATGGGCATTGCGATTTCCCATCTTCTGGTTTACGCGGAAACGAAACTCACCTCCGCGACAAAAAAGCGCATCAGGAGAAGTTATCTCGAAACTTGCGTATTAATGGTACATTAAAACCCTGTGAATAAAATAGTCAGATTAATAACAAAATTAAATGCAATACTTATATCATAATCATTAGCCAAGAATCACTTTACAATTTATTTGCTGCTGTTTATAATTATTCGTTATAAAAATCATTTAATTTTTTAATTGTGAAAAATAATTATTTAAGATAATCTTCGATAAAATAGATAATGAATGATATATAATTTCTAAACAAACGAAATGTGACGAAACAAAATAAAAAAAAAAAAACAAAACTTAACGAAAATAGTATGTTCACAACATGAAACATGCAAAAATACGCATACATATAGATAAATCAAATGAATACACACAATCAATCTTACCTCAGATGAGTTGAAAATGTTTTACCAAATACACTTCTAGTATACTGCCATTATGACAATAGAAGGGCAGTGTCCTGTATATAAAACGTAGGTTCTGTTTAGTTTACAATAGACTTTAACTTTGTTCAGAAACATGAAAATTTACTTTTTGACTAATATATAACTCTTGAAATATTTAGTAAATTATAAATACTTGAGACATATTAAAATCATCTGAGTAAAATCAATCAATTAACTCTGTGTGTACACGATACAATTATGCTAGCTATAAAACTTTTAAGTAATGAAAATTACAAAATACGTAAATAAATTCTTTAAGAAAATACCATTACATTAAACTAAAAGTATAGTTACCTTCAAATTCCAGTAGATATCTGTATAATAAATAATAAATAGGTGGACCGTAAAGCCAATAGTTGACCCTGCCCTGGCAACTACCAATACATGCAGCACAAACTAGTGCCAACCGGAAAGTGAAAACCCGCCAAATCAGGTAACCCAGTCGAACTACTTGCGGTGCAATGAACCATAGAATTCAAGGTCATACAGTCCAAGGTCATCTGTAGCTATAAATCATTCAATTCTATTGTCCTTAGTAAGTGGTAATTCACCTAAGATAATATTTTTAACATTAAATGCAACTCTTTCTGAAATTTTATATATGTAAACTCAAATTTATTTTATGTTTACAGGAACATCAAAATGTTGACATTTTTTCTCTATGTGAAACTTTTCTTAACGAAAATATTAGTGATTGTATTATTATTATAC
>NW_026940361.1:115000-122458 GCF_032062105.1 Saccostrea cuccullata
ACACTCTTCGACCTAAACCCTATACCTTATAACCATTATACCTTATACCCTATGCTTTGTAACCTACACCCTATACTCTATACCTATACCTCATTTACACCCTATACCCTAATCATTTTAACTTTTACACATTATACCTTTCACCCTAATTTCTATAACCCAAACCTCTCAGTCGCATAGTCTAAGCCTTAAAGCCCCTAAATTTTATTTTTTGTTAAACCTATACCTTACACCCTAAATCCGCTACCACAGGGTTACAATGTAACCCCTACACCATACAGCCTATCCTATGTTACACTTACATTATGATATCATTTCTAAAATCCATTAGTGAGGTTAAGGGTTCGCTCTTTAAGCACAAAATATTTCTTTAAATACAAACAAAAAGGTTTACTTTATTTCATTTATTTTATAGGTAATCAGTATGGATCCGTTATCAGAAAACGGTTATCAGCAGGAAGAATCTTTTCTGAAAGTTGCAAAGGAGAATTCGATATCTTTTTGTTCGACTTTCTTAAAATATAAGGACGTACATTCATTTCTGCATCGGTCTGAAGGAGGATTTATATCAACTCGCTGTGTTAATGCTACGTTTGGAGAAATATATTGTTTAATGCAGAGCAATCTCGACATTGACGGAGTTGTACTGGAGATGAAGGCATTGACGGCTATCAAATTCCCAGTTTTTTTACATGAACCTTTTACCAAGAGGTGATGGTAGTATTATATCCATGTACCCGATTCTTAAGAAGCACATAGATATAACTCAATATCAGAGAACTTCATTTTCTTTATTAAAAATGTGCAATGGTATACAACTTTTCAGTTCATTTGGGTGGCAAGTGAATTTAGCGCTGATACCACTACCAAATATAGATTCACCTTTTGACCTGCCCAGTGCTTTAAACTACAAATTGTTTGCAAACCAGTTCTTTAACCGAATAAAGTCCACCTTCCAAAACAATCTTCTGAAATTTTCACCAAAGGAATTGTGTAAAGACACTTTTAAGAAGAATTCGATCTTTGACGTTTCAAAATGGAGGGTTTTGGCAAGAGATCAATCCTTTGTCATGGCCATATTAGATAAGACTTTGATTGCATGTCAGGCTCCTCCGCATCATCGAATTTCCATTGTAGCTTTTCGTTTTGGAGAGAGAGATTCCGTTCAAATCCAACTTGCAACTGATTTCTGCCTTGAACTAGTTACATCTCTTACCACCCATATTGCCGTAACATTCAAGAGCATAGATGACAAAATTCACTTTTTCTGGTCACGTGACGGAATTCAGAAGCTTGTAGGCTTTCGAGGATCATTACTTCCAGTCCTTTCCTTTAGAGATTGCTGCAATTTTCAAACAAATTTAGATGGTCGTCCAAACGATATCTCGGATGAACTGAGGAATGTGTGCATGCACCCCAATAATCGCAGCACAGTTAAGGTTACAAAAAGGAGGAGAAGCCTAATTTGTACGGGAAAACTTAACTATGACATCATACACAATATACGTTTAAAATACCACAAAATGAGTTTATCTGCTAATTTAACCAGTAAGAAATCATCAAACGACATAAAAACTTACTACAGCGTGTTGTTTCGTCGTTGGTTAAATCCCACATAACAAGTTATAAACAAGTCACTGATCGCAATACACTTGTCAATATGACGTCATTTCTTACAACGTGACGTAGTTTGTATGCAGTGAGAGACAGATCAAGTAATATTTATCAACAAAATATGTATTCTCTAATTAAATAAAATATTATTTACAGATATTCTATGGGCCAATAACTTAAATTTAATGTTTTCTTCACTATTTTATTAATATTTTTTTCTGTACATTACGTAAATAATTGACACTGCCGTACATTTGTATGCAAGTACATCGGAGGGTAATTTGGGGGGTCTTAATAAATCGATCTAGTGCAAGGGCATACACTCTATGGATCAAAGTAAGCTTTTACATTTCAACTAAAGAACTATTAAGGTATCTGAAAAGTGCTGCGATCCTGATGAAATCTTAAAAACAATTTAATTAAATCAATTTTTCATGCCACTGACCAGCAAAAAATATAGCATTCAGTCATACAAGTATAATTTTAACAATGAAATTGCAGAATTTAGACAGGATCGCAGCACTTTTTAGAAACTACAATGCGTGTTGAAAATATTTATATACTAAACTTTGAAATTTAACTTGGTTATGCCCTTGCACTAGTGATATTTATATGTAACATCAATACTTCAAGTCAATATGCTAAAATCGTGTGACTGCCGCATCACGTGACTAGTCTAAATATAAAATATAATCGTCCTCGATATGTAGTTATTAATCATAATTACAATTATTTGATATAAATAATGTACTAAAAATAATCGCCATCCCGATTACGAACACATTTTGAAATACAAAATTTAGTCGATATTTTCATTGCGCACCTTAACTGTATTGCGATTTGAGATTTTTGCAATTATACGCAGATTCGCCCCACATGCATTGCAGCGCTAAGCATCCTCTATCTGGTCTTATAGCGACATGTAATTTACTGCATCCTAAATCAACTGCTCACCTTTCCCGACTTTCTGATGATTATCTCTCTGTATGTCGTGAAAACTGCCATAAATTAGGAGAAGCCATGCCAATGCGTCTCGAAGTTGTTGTGTCCTTGGACGATATTCCGTCAGTGCTGATTGCAAAGGAAATAATTAACCTAGAACATTTAGAATTACTTATGGATAAGTATCCTATGGTTGTGCCTTTTCAAGAAACGGTAATATATTGCGGTCAAAGATTAAGTTTTATTTCTTTCATAAAGAAAATAGCTGAGCTAATTTTTCACACATTGGTCAAATTGAAAGAAGAAAATAATGGCTTGGGCAAAATGCTTCCCAGCTGGGAAGCTTATCAGTACGAATTGTGTAACGAAATGTTATGGTGGGGAAAACTGAACTCTTACACAGACGCCATTCTATCGCGAAACCTTGGTCCTGGTGATGGAAAAAATAATCGGTCTGTTACCTTCGAATATGGTTTTTTATGTCTGGAATCCAGTAGTGACTGCGCTCTGGATGAAAGCTCACCACCGCCGCTGCATCACTGGACTACTTTTAAGTCACAAATTGAAAGAATCCAAAGATTATTCTCATTTGGAGACTTCCTTTCTTGCAATGATATAATTTTAGGAACAAGAGTAGTTCTTCTACTCATTGAAGATATAAAATATAGCAGGGATGAGAGCCATAAGATCCCCTCACTGACACACGACCTAAGACAGGCAAGCGTGCCTTCATGGGCTTCGTGTATTTTATCTGTATCAGCGGAACAGTTATGTAAAGATCTGAGCAGGGCGGATATTTTTCACTTCCCTTTCACTTTCGGAAGGGCATTGGAAATGATGAAAGGTGAAAAAAAAAAGATATTGCAAACATCTTGTTGGCTGGCCTAAATCACCTGAATGTGAAATATTTTCCCTGCTATAGAATCAAACGTGGATTCAAATGGACTAACTGGCAAGTATTAAAGATATTATATGGAGATCTGTTCGCGGAAACAAATACGTACGATGTAAAACTTTTGACCGCAAACATTATAAATGAAATGGAAAAAGAAAACCTAGTATTTAGAAGCAAATTCATTAATGCCAATGCAGAATTTCCATGGGTTTTTGAAACTTGTCAACGGCTTAGAGGACTGGAGCTGGGTCAAGAGAATTTACTTCGGGTTTTAACGTTTGTAACATGTGTATGTTTGATACAAAACGAATATTATGTGAACTTTAGCTCTTTACTTGCTTATGTGAAAGAATTACCAATTACACAGCAAGAACTGCAAATGGTTAAGGTTCTTTCTGTATTTTTTCTCCGGGGTCCCATGGCAAAACGAATTTATCGAATATATGAAGATATTCCACACAAGTTTGATTGTTCAAAGCCTTTTGAAAAAAGTGGAACAGATATAGAGGAAAACGAAATTGAAAACGCCAATTTACCGTTAGAAGTTCCTGTTGTTGAGAAAGAACCAGAAGAACAAAATATACAGCATGTCCCGGCCCGGCATGTTCCGGCAAGACTATTTCTTCCTTGGAACACATTTGAGATGAACATCTTGCATGACATAATAAGCAAGGGGAAGAACTCATACCAAATTATGTATAAAGATTACGTAAACGAATGTAAAAGAAGAGGAATTCCAGACAGAACATTTAATGCATTTAGAGCTGCCCTTTTGCGAGCAGCAAAGAGAAAAGAATAATTTTTCTCGTAATTGTAAAATTTTAATAATAATAGAATTACTAAACAGCTGCTAAATCTACCATTCATTAAAACTTTTACACAAGTTAAAAATGGAAACTCTTTCATAAGCAAATGTCAAAATTAAGACATTGAAAGCCATATAAGAAATGACTTTTAAAAAATTGCTGCACAATAGAGGTTCAAATCACATTGAAGAAAAATTAAAATTTACAATTCTGAAATATTTTGCTCAATAAGAAGAGTTTTTTTGTCTTTAAATCTCAAAACTGTTATTTGTATTCTATTAAAGTAAATTTAAAAAACTGACAACTGTTTGTTTTGTCAGAAAAGAAAAGCAGAACAAAATCTCTGATGGACAAAGGACCGTGTCCTTGAGAACCTAATCCCAATTCCCAGCATCAACACTATCCTTAGGAAGGAGAGGATCTGGTGTCGCTCATCAAGAAGTGGGCTTTGTATTGGGCATCGATCTTGTAACAGACTCGTTTTCTCCAAACCTCATCGTCGTTCCACAATTTTCTTTTGAGACCCATATCAAAAATAGATTTTTTGACGGTATTGATTTTCTTCCAGCCCATCTTCTCATGTTCCCTCCGAAGGAAGTCATCTTGCATCGGGAAGTCCTTCCAGTTCACTTTGGCCATTTTTGGCGTGGACTGCTTCTTCTCTTGGGGCCGTGGGGCCATCTCTGGTTGATTTTCTGAGATAATGCTTACATCTTTGTCAACATCCTCCTGTGCGGTTCGAATAACGTCGATCTTCTTCAGAACAAACAACCCATCTTCCAAACTTTTCCTTACTTCATCTTTTAAGTCTTCTTTTTCTTGTTTGGAAGTTTCTATCAAAGTTTCCTTTATGCTTGACAACTTTTTATTATAGTCCTCCTTACATTTACCGATGATGGTATGTTGGAGCTCCTCCATTTTTTCTCCATCTTCTGCTCAAAGTCATTCAGTCTCTCATCAATATTTTTCTGAAGTCCCATTACGATGCCCCTCACTTCCTCCACCCCCATTAAGTTTTCACGCATATACTCCAACGATATGGGTTCTAAAGGAAATAGTAATGAGTTATTATTTGTTGTAAAAAGAAAGCAGAAACAATCAGGAATATTTTATGCATATAAAAAAAACAATGATAAAACGTTTTATTTATGCTTTCCTATTATCACGAATAGAAGAATTTTTTGAGTTTGTAATAGTATTGTATATCGATGATTAGAGATTCATAAATTGTATTGAATGTTTAATTTACCCTCAAAGGCCTCAGCATCCAAATCGGATAAATCATGAGCATCATTTTCTTCTGCCATGGTTAGAGATTGATTTCAATGAAAGCTACTTCCCCTGCAGAAACGAAAAAAAAAACATGGTCGTATCTTTGCAACAATGGAATAACAGCTCAAAACTGATTTATAAAAAATCATTTACTTCAATGTTTAGTGTAATTTACTTTCTGTTTAGTTTCATAGATGTTAAAAACTCTGTAGGATTTAGAGTGTAGGGGTAACAAGGTTTAGAAGGTATAAAGTATAGCATATAGGATATAGGGTTAGGGTTAGGGTTAGGGTAGGGTTAGGGTTAGGGGTTAGGGTTAGGGTTAGGGTTAGGGATAGGGCTAAAAACGAAGATGCCGGGTTATAGGTCATGCCGGGTCATGTGAGGTCAAACAAAATGAAAGTGGAAAGTGAAAGTTGTAGAGGGTTAGTTATTCAGAGGATATAATGGAATTTTCTTTAGCCCATAACTTTTTTATTTGTCGTTCGATTTAAACAAGTTTGGTGTCATTTTAAAGCTAAGAATACAGAGAACAAGATTATGTCAAGAATTTCTAACCTTGCAGCTTCAGTGATGGTGAAATACAAGCCGGAAATCATAACATTGTTTTTGTGTATTATTATATAGGAAATGAGATATTGTGATAGTTTTCAAATCAAAATTAATATAAATGGATAGCGAAAAAATCACACCGGATTTACGTAGTTTATAGAGTTTGAAATGAGATAGATTTCCATTATAATTAGAAATTAAAGCATATAAATTAAAACTTTGTTCAAATTATCCCCTATGTTATATTGTTATATAATGTATATAAAATGAAAGACTTTCTGAAACCTAAAATACGGGTAGCAAAATAAGTTTAATCTTTGGGTGTAATAACATGCAGAGGATGTAATAATAAATTACATCCTCGCTAAAAACGTCTACTTGTACGGTATCAAGAAAACTATTGCCTTATATACAAATAGTTGCTCCTTTGCTTAAAGTCTTCCACCTTTATCAAATTAGAGCTAAAACCCATCTAAGCTAACTGTGAAGTATTCTGCCTACCTTTTCCACGTCTTCTCTCTCCGATGACTTTCTGTGAATGTCCAAGTCTGCACGCGCTCAGTGTTGAGACGGCATTTCAAAAACCGGTTTTTGATGGCATCCAATACACAAAGCTAGCGATCGCTCTTTGATGTAACTGAGACTGTGAACGCTGTACGTGATGAGTTAATTAGAGGACGGGACTAGTTTTAAACCTGTCCTGTTGTTATGATTTCTCTTTTACAAAGATTAAACTTATTTTGCTACCTTGTATTTCTTTTCTTTCCCTTGTATTGATCAAATTTAAGTTATTTTAAACCTAACAATTATTTCAGGTTGAAGTTAGGGTTAGGGTAAGGGTTAGGAATAGGGCTAAAAACAAAGATGAACTATCTAGGTCATGAACTATTTAGGTCAAATGAAATGAAAGTGGAAAGTGAAAGTCACGGATATATGCAAAAGTAAAGGAAGAATTGGAATTTTCCGAAGCTCATAACTTTCTCATTGATTATCGGATGGGGACGAGTTTAGTGTCGTTGGAAAGGTAAGAAAACCAGGCACACGATTAAGTGTGGGTCATAAACTCCAAGTGTCAGGAAAAGGGAGAAAGTTTGTCTGTTATTTACAGCAAAGATTGTGTTTAGAAATTGACAAATTAGGTGTTTTTCACCATTTTCAACCTCCCAGATCTCGAGAATGGTATGCAAATGACACTTCCCACTTATGGCAGTGAGAGACCCTAAAAAGGACTCTTGGTAGCTGCAAAAAGTTGGCCAATCTGCGTTCTCCTTCTAAAGATATGAAGGACTAAACATGCGGAAAATGTACAAAAGTCTTAAAAACTTTGAGACAGGGATTTGGACAAGTTAAAGTGGTCAGATCTCCACAACCTGCACG
>NW_026940362.1:0-12273 GCF_032062105.1 Saccostrea cuccullata
TAAACTCATCAAACTTTTTTCACAAACTGACAAAAAAAAAACAACAACAATGTGTATCTCTTTTCCCTCTGACAAATTCAACAGAGTTTGTTAAAAATCATGTTACAATTTTGTTTTCATCTTTAGTTTTAGTAAAGAAGGTCTTTTAAATCTTACTGATAATAATAGTTCAAATTTCATCATTCAAAGTGCGTTTTTGAACAAAAATCAATCTGATTTCATATGTAACAGATTTTAGCTATTGATTGTGCACATTAGCTGAATAAAAATTTCTCAGTCACACAGAAAGTTGTTATTCTCAGTCAATAACCACTTGTGTAACATCTTGAGCCTTCAAATTAACAAAGGGGACACTCAGACTTATGCCAGGTTACAAACTTTAAACAAAAAATTAAAACCAACACACTTATGGTATTCGCCAATCTACAGAAACCTGCCAAGGCAACAAAACTAAGGTGGTAAAAAACTCTCAAAAGTCACTACATAATGATAAAGTAACTGTTAGGACAAGCCGACCGACAGACAGACAGCAGCAAATTAAAGCAAATTATAGTAATATGCCCTCCCTTCTTCAAACGAGGGCATAACAACACACTTAACATACTAAGTTTGCTAACTTAATACCAATAGGAAGAATAGGAGAACACAAAAATGCATTTCAACTAATGAGTAATAATCAGTACAGTGCCCCACATCCCAAAGGAACCTCTGACCCGTGATCTATACATTTCACAAAATTATTGTAAAACTTAATTTCATGATGTATATTTTCTAGCTTACCGGAATCATCCAGTTGGCCAAATCTCCGTAACGAGATACCTGTAAGGCCCCTAGTACATGGTCAAGTAAATACCCTAACCCTGAGTACATGAAGTTTTCATTTCTAAATTATTATCAAAGTAAAACTTAATTTCCTGATATACACCCTTTACCTTACTGGAATCATCCAGTTGGCCAGATCTCCATAACGAGATATCTGTAAGGCCCCTAGTACATGGTCAAGTTTATGTGTCCTCTGTAAAAACAATATCAGTCACGACTAAAAGAGAAATTTGTAATGCCCCATGTATGGTCAACTTATTGTCTCCTCTGTAAACACAATACTAGTCATAAAGTACAGGAGAAACTTGAAACACCCCTAGTATGGTCAAGTAAATATGTAAAATATCTGTAAAAATGGATTATGTCTCAGATATTTAATATCCATAACCTGTAAAGTTTATTTATAATTAAAATGTTTGAAAACAATAGTCGGTCTATTTTAGTATGAAATACGAGGTTTAGTCTTGAACTTTTTAAAAATATGATGGAATGTCTGATTAAGACTGAACCCTTTTGTGTTTAAATATATTATTCACTGCGTCAAGTCCTTTGGTAGCATACTGAACTTAAGAAAATAAGAAATTGTTTTAGAAGCATTTTCTTCAGAAAAATGTGGGGGTTTAAGGAGCTAATGATTTGCTATATCGATTTGATTTGAGTAATAAACGAACCCTCGAATCATAGCGTTAAATCGTCACTGGAGAAGAAAGAGCACATGGAATGAAATGATAAACAAAACCTCGGATCATAGCGAAGGAATCGTCACTGGAGAAGAAAGAGCTCCCTGTGATGTTGGTGACGGTCTCTTTGCCCGCGTTGATCAGATCTGGGTCAACCTCACTGGGTAATGGGTACGGACCCTGTAATGTTACAATGAAATAGTTATTTTTCCTTCAGAATAATAATGTGATAGTAAAGTAATGGTATGTATGTTCAATCTCAAATCAGAATCATTTCAGTCTAAATTACTACATATATAGCGATTTATTACTTTTATAATCAAGTAATCTCATGATTCCGTTTTCACTCTGTAGATGGACAGTCATTCCTGGCGGGATATAATTACTGGCCAACATTGGCATTCCAATACTGTACATCACTAAATTTTCGCGAAACCTTATTTTAGCGAGATAGGCATTGATTCTAAATATTCGAGACAAAATTTTCAGGAATTGTGGTTATTGCTCTATAAAATTCTAAGGAATACTATTTTACGCAAAAATTAAAGAATTAAGTACGTTACTTATTATACGGAGGCCCACTATTTTCCGTAATTTAATACACAGGTTTACCAAATTATAAAGTCTGTGTGCATATACCAGAAGATTGGTTGTTTTAAAATAAGCGAAGCAAAATTTCCAAACTCCGTTAATTTGACGTATACACCACGTGTAAAGATCCGTTTTTTCCGGAAATTGCTAGTTTTTCCACTATTTTTAACAGATATTTCTAAAATTGAAGTAGTGCACATCCCTCGAGCAAAATAAAACATGTATATTTCAAAACATTTTGATGAAAGACGGATGAAAACAGGGATAAGATTTTGCTCGAGGAATGTGCAGTATGTTTATTTTGACTGTACATCAGTATTTCCGGTGGCGGATTGAAAGTTCATTGAGAGGTGTAATTTTATTTATTTTAAATTAAGTCACTATAGCTCATAAAATGTTAATAAATTAATACTTTATGCATCGGCAATATATATTTATTTTTCATGTTAATGTATTAGTCATGAAAAATAGCATACACAAGCCTGGAAAATATGTAAGGATAATATAAGGCAGATTACGATGGACCCTGCGATGTGTAACCTGCATCTGTCAAATACTTTGAATAAGGATAAAGAGCCAAAGAAAACACTAAAATACAAAAAATGTAAATTTGATTAATCGTATTAGCACAAAAGAAGAAAATGGGCCTGGATTTTATTTTGGAAACTGAGCGAGTTCAAAGCTACCCGTCAGCAGGTGTGAATAAATTACGTAATAACGCAAACGATGACGTCACAATAGATCCAGTTTGATTTTCTTATACTTTATTATTTTTTTATTATTTTAAAATACTTACAATAACCCTTTGCAAGATCTGTTCAAAATTATCAATATTCTGTATATATGGTTGCATTCTCGTATAAACGAACGTGCATATACATGACTGATGTATTATAAACCCCCTCCCCCCAGTCAGATGTTTAATATTAAAAATGATAGTCTGAAAATGTTAATATTTAATTACACGCTCTATATTTGTTGCTTATTGCACCTCTGGATAAACTTATGAATGCACCAGCCTTTATTTAAGAGATGTTTTTTTTTTATACTCCACGATGAATTAAAGAAAACGGCCTATTTTCACCTGGTATTCTTTCTAGTAAATTAAAATTGCCACATGTATAATTATATAAACTAAAATGACTGCCATTATTTATTTGTCAGGGATCCCTGAAACGTCAAATGATAACGGACTTGGGAAGCGACATATAAGTCACTTTAAGAAGAAAATTCAAACACAAAACTTTTTGGGGGAGGGGGGGGGGGCATTTTGAATTAGGAGGGTTTGTTTAAGCAATTATTGTATTAAAATAGGGGGAGTGTTCATATTTACCGGTAAAATGCTCAGCACGGCGGCCTTAGTGAAATATATTGCCACTCCTGATCAGTTCCAATTTTCATTAAATGTTAACGAAAGTAGGTGGATTTTTCTTTCCTAAATATAGCATTTGAAACTTTTCAGATCTAACATTTCAACATGGACTCTATTAGAAGTTTACAAATGTAAGTTTTAATGACGTATATAAATTACATTATGTTAATATTTTTTTTAATTTTGAAACAATAATGAAAACCTTAGCAAGATTGCATATATGGTGCCTGTGAAGCACTTCGAAAAGTATATAAGGCCCTTGGACTCAACACTTCCCTTTGTCGAATTAATTTGGAGACCTGCTATTGGGACAATTAAGTTTGATTCCATGTCAAATATTTCTTAGACATATATATAGGCATTATGATTTGAGTAATTTAAATCAATAATAAGGTTTAATGTATTTAGATGTATTTCAATATCAGCATGACTATGTTACGCTATTCTGGGGATGAGAACGCTTTGGTGTAGTGTAGGGATAGAAAGCCTATTTTAATGCAATATATGCATTTATTTTTATATTTGCATCTCATTGTTAAGTCATTGAGTTCATGAAACATATCATAAAGCATTTTGTTTTGCGTCATTCTATTATGACGTAATAATACACATAAACTGCCTCAAACTCAAGCATCAATATAGATATACGTAATAATCCAGTTAAAGTGCATTACAAAACAGCTGAATTAGAAAACATAACTTCCATTAATTTTGCAAATGTAATAGGTATAGCTATGTTGCAATTGATCTAAATGGATGCTTTATATGTGTACCTTATTGTTTATTATTTTTCTCTATGTCCAAAAAGAAATTTTCTTTTGTGTTTAAAGCTTTCTTAAAATGGATAAATAATTATTTGAATAGCATTCAACGTTTAAGTTTGATATATTGCAATTTTCATAAAATGTTGTGATACCTTCAGATGATACATGTATTATGTTACCTTTAAGATACAGAGACATATTTATCAATGATAATGGATTTAATAGTTGCATAATGTGCTTTATGAAATATATTAACTTTATAATAATTGTAAAACATTATTTTTAATTTAAATATATTAGCTTAATTCTTCTGAAGAATATAAAAATATTTTCCTGATGACTACTACATGTATATTTATTTACAAATGTGACAATTATACTTTAATTTTTAACAGTAAAACAGCTATACAACGTATATCAGAGACTGTGTTTGTAAGACTGTGTCGTAAAGTGGGGACCTCAAAGATTGTGGCCATGAGGAGAGATATGGGTGATATCAGTTATATGGTGGACAATGAAGTAAAATCAAGTCATCATCCAGTGACACCATTTGATAATATCAGTGCGATGTTGAGTGGAAGTCGCAGAGAAGGATTCAGACTGAAAGGATCAGATGTAGACATTATGTACTGGCTAAATAATCACCGTGTGATCTGGGAATTATCTCAGTCTCAGTATTACAACACACACAGACAAACACTTATCCTCTGTGACTCTTCTGATAGTCCACCAGGATTTACTTTGTTATATTTACTGTCACCAAGCATGGACAGAGACACTCAGAGAGCTTGTGTTAGAATGAATAACATACATTATATATCTAGTTCTAAATACAGACACATCATGTGTTCTGAATCATCCCTCAACTCAACTCCACATGGACCCTGTGCCAGAGGAACTTTTAGAACAACAGAATATGATCATGTCCACTGTTTTGTTTCTAACTTTTGGCCTCCATCTGCCTCCTCATGGATAGACAGATGTCACTCATGCCCCAACCTCATGTTGTCGATGATATAGTTAAAAAAGGATGTCACTTTGTAACAATTGGACATAATCTAGGAAGACATGAAGACCAAGAATGGAGGATTTCTTTCTCTCTGGCAGAACAAAAACTAGTGTTTGCAATGAACCATTGTCAATTCCTAACTAACGGCTTACTTAAATTGTTCTTAAAAGAAATAATTAACAATGGAGTAGGTGATGATGATAAATTATTGTGTTCCTATCACATGAAAACAGCAGTTTTCTGGGTGGTTCAACAAAATACAATACCTCACTGGTGTCCGCAAAATCTCCTGGTGGGTTTCTGGGTCTGTTTTAAACTCATCCTCAAATGGGTGTATGAGGGGGTCTGTCCTAACTTTTTCATTCTGGAGAACAATATGTTTCTGAGTAAAATTCATGGCGTCAAACAACATCAATTATTTATGAAACTATCTGGGTTGTATGAGAAGGGTTTAGCATTCCTGTTACACAGTCCCTCCATTAGGTCTTATATTATCAATGTCCTACATAACCCCAGACTCTCTATCTGTACAGATGAGCAAACTCTGATGTCTGAAGCTATCTTTGATGTAAAACTATACATTGAAATACACTGCTGTAATATATTAAACAAAATGGACTTACAAAGATGTATGAGGAGTCTAAAAACCATAGAGGAGAAGATAAGTTCACCCCTTATGACACAGTTTCAAATCCTACTGTTAAGGAAACTTACATCTGATATCCTTCAGAGAACAGCTTTTATATAATGCTTCGAAACTTACACATATAAAAACAAACTGAGATATAGAGCTGACAAAATATCCTGTCACATGCTGAAATTAGCTGCCAAGTTTGGTTTTATTACTGACATGCTGTATATAGTCATGCATTATTACAAGACACTTAGATACATGGAAGCTTTATCTGTTATAGAGATGATCAAAGTCAAGTTAGCACAGCCACATGTGATATACAGGTCAAATGTAGATACAGAGATGTATACTGAGGCTGTAGGGGGGGCAGTCCTGGTCTACAAAGATGAGACAGGCTGTAGCATGGGATATCGGACTTGAAAATGAAATCCATTACATCAGTGAATTGATACCAGAACAACAGTCTGCTCTACAGAACCATATTTCTGTATTATATGCCCCGCCCTTAATACTGTTATACATGCTAGAGATTTTGTGCTACAGACATGTAGACACAATAAGAGTACAAAAATCTTTAGATGATCTACAGACCTTAGTTCACTATGATCAGGGACAGCTTATTCCTTTACGTCTCAGAGACATATCGTGGCAGATTCTGGGGATCTGTCAACAGGTGACAGGGAACCTAAAGTGTGCTCTATACTCATACCAACAATCTCTAAGGCAAAATTTCTTCAACTATATACACATAGCTACGCAAATGAGAATAGAGCAGGGAAGGTTACTTCCATAGGATTACTTAATTAGAAAAATTCATAACATTTATAAAAGATTACCTGATAGAGTTTACATCTATGACTTTAACTTTTCTACCATCAACTTTCCTTACTTAAGCAGCAATATAACTTCATCACCTGGATATGGAGTTTATAAATCTCAGTAAAACTCGATGCTCTATGTATGAACAATTTCTTAAAAGAGATAAGTTATTGACAAATAAATTGATGAAACAAGAATATCAGTAGTCTCGTTTAAAGTCATGATTTTGTAAGTTCTATGGTCAATACAATGACCTTGTCAGCAAATAAGATTTGTCATTGAGCCAAATACTGAATGACATTTTTCATATAATTAATTGTTCTATTATTTATACACTGAATTGACGTTGGATTCTTTTGTTATTTTCTGATTATGACAAGGAGTACATAGCGGGTGTGACCGGATGACAAGGGAAGCTCACGCCTCCATGGAACCCGATCCCACTTCTGATTATTTTTAGCTCTGTGTTTGCTCTGCTCCTATTTTACATAGTTTTACGGACTTTTGATCTCGAATACCTTGAATACTGTTCGTTATCTCCATATGTTTCATTCTTGTATTTCTCATTTCATAGTCTCTGATTCTTTAATTTAAAAGCTTTAAAATTTGACCCAAAGTTATATCCAACTTCGATTCGAAAATAAATGAATTCATTATTGTGATGAATGAATTACAGTATTATACTTTTAAGAAGAAACTGGTTTAGGAAATAAAAGAAGAATTTTCAGCATCAGTCAGCAAGGCAGATAATTTAAGTTTAATTTCAAATGATGAAAAATAAAGAATTTATGGGAAAAGAAATGTTGTTAATAAAAACAGAGTAGGTCAAATAACCAGAACAGGTTACATGCAAGGTCAGAAATCTTTGCCTGAAGTTACTCTGTTATCCCTTACTTTCAACAGCCTTCTATAACTTTAATTTTGCACTACTGTAAGCTAAATAAGACTCAAAATGTGGAACAGTTAAATGGGGCATATTGTTTTTTATTTCATAAGCCATTTTTCTGCTTAATTTAATAAAAACAGTGAAGATAATGAACAGTGTTCAATCTCAAAAACCTGTAAAAACATGTAAAGAGAGCATTAGACACAGACGCCTGGTGGGATCAGGTGCCTAGGAGGAGTAAGCATACCTTGTTGACTGGTCACTGCGAGCCCTAAGTATAGAAAAGGTAGATAAAACATTCCGTAGTTTCTGGAAAGTGCTGCTGCTTTAAATAGAAATCGCGTTTTAATAGTTAAAATTTCAAATACATAGGCCCATGTCGAAATATTTGGTGTACCTATAAAGTCACCCTCTCGATTTAAAGAAAGCAGCAGCACTTTTCAATTTAGGAAACATATCCTTTATTTGTATTCAAAAATGGTTAAGATTTATTTAGTGTATGCCCTTGCAAAAGAACAATTGTATGAGGCGTCTCGATGTAAAATATACCTTATCTGACCATAAAAACACGACAAATTATTTAAATGCATTCTCTCGATAGTTAATGTCGAATAATCGTTCCGAACAAAGGATAAACATTGGTATTAATAGCCTGTTTAACACCTGTAAATAACATTATGTTTTATAATAAAACGCATTTTTTCTTGTTAAAAAATTCCTCAATCTGCCTCTCACAGCACATGTGATACAGCTGTACGTCATTTTTATCAAGTTCATCGAGATCAGTGATCTGTTAATAACCACCTGAATGGGATTTAACTAGCAAATTTTTTTAAATGCATTGAAAACTTTTATTGTTGTTTATTATGCTTATGCAGTTTGAAAGTTGCAAATTATTTCATTTTCTGGTATTATGAGGAATACATAAAAGTCATATTTTAGGGTGATGTAACAGTAAATTTTTCCCGTATAAATTAGGCCCCGCCTCCTTATTTCAGCCTTAACAATGCTGCGAATCTGCTTAATTACTTTAAAATTACATTGATATTTAATTTAGATAAAACTCTTTTTAATCAGGACAGGTTATGTTTCTTAAGTGAAATATGATATTTATATCCTTCATCAAATGACAAATATCATGTTCTTAAAGTTGTTCAATAAGATAATTTTTGTGTGTGAAAAGCATGGGAAAAGTCATAAATCTATCAATTATGCATTAATATAGACTGTACATAAAATTATGCTCCACAAAGAAATATTTACTGTTCTTATGTCGAACATTACTTTTGACAAGTAGAAGAGCAGGATTTTTCACATACACAAGGGAACATGTATATCTCACAATGATTATGCGAGGTTCAGATCACAGAGTTAAGTGTTTTGACCTCCACATCAATGTTTAAGTCAATCACTTTCATCATGACACCCAGTTTTCAAGTCTACATATTACATAAAAGTCAGACACACATTGACAAGATCATCAGTGAGTTGTCTCCCCATTATCTATGTCTGAATCTGTCCCATTACTTTCACATCTGGAGCAACCTGAAATAAGATTAATGTTAAAAAGAATTGTATGGTACTGCTCAAGACATGCCATGGATCTGGATATAGAAATAATCCATTTCACTCTCTGGTGCAGTCCTATAGGGAATTCTCAAATGGATATCACAAGATTATTTCAAATATAGGAAATTTTGCAAGTTGTATACAGGTAAGTCATTTATTAATAAATGAATCATATACACTATCTAAAGGCAATATCTGTGTAAATTTGAGTCATTCAATTTTTTTTTTCAATTTAATAACCTACACACATGGAATAGTATGTCATTTAATTTTTCATTAATTTGATTTTTAAAAAAGAAATTCACGTAACTGTAAACTCAATTATTATAAGGAGTAGTTAACGTGTACCTACCACAATTCACAGTTGCTGGCACCAACAATGCTGGCGACATCTTCGTTTTCTGCAATCTCCGTTAAAATTAGCCCTTTCTCTGAGTCCACGTCAAACACACACTGAAATATAAAGAAATATAATCAAACACACACTGAAATATATAGGATTATAACCACATTCACCATTAAGAATATAAGGGCCTCTCCCAGAGTTATTTTTTTTTTACATTTTTACAGTATCTCTAATTACAGATTTATATCATTATGAACGTCAGTGATTGCCATACCTTGTCTGTGATGATCATATCCACACAGTTTTTACCCGTCAGGGGCAGATTACAGCTGTTGACTATCTTACTGTTTCCTTTCTGAAATATATCAACACTTAATCAGTTAATACTGATATATAATCAAGCTTCAAACATATTGATAAGGTTTTGAATAAGCAAACATAAGTAGGAATACTTTATAATCTTGTCTTGATGCTCCATGGTTACAATAACCTTAGTTTTGTGGCTGGACACCAGATCCATAGCTCCACCCATTCCCTTGACCAACCGACCCTAAAATAATCAGGCAACATAGATCAGCACAACAAGAAAAACTGTCCATAAACCAAGTCTGTGCAACACACAGATAACCCATTAGTGTCAAGTTATGATATGAGAAACTGATTACGCCAAATGTTTTCTTTAGATTGAATTCACAAGTTTTCATTTATAAATTACCATCAAGGTTAAACTTAATTTCATCATGCACTCTTTCTAGCTTACCGGAATCATCCAGTTGGCCAAATCTCCATAACGAGAGACTTGCAATGCCCCGAGTATGGTCAAGTTTATATGTCCTCTGTAAAAACAATATCAGTCACACAATTAAAGGAGAAACATGAAATGCCCCTAGTATGGTCTACTTAATATCTCCTCTGTAAAAATGGATTATGTCTCAGATATTTAATCTCCCTGTCCTGTAAAGGTTTCTTGTAATTAAAACGTATGGAAACAATAGTCGATGTATTTTAGTAGGAAATACGAGGTTTAGTCTTGAATTTGATATATGATGGAATATTAGAATAAGACTGGACCCTTCTGTGATTAAAAATATTATTTTTATATATAAACTGCTTCAATTCCTTTGGTAGCATACTGAAGTTTAAGGAAAAAATGGATTGATTTACCTGTATTTTCTTCAATATAATGTGGGGGTTTAAGAAGCTTATGATTCGCGGATTAATAATGGGACATAAAATTAATCTCAAATCACAATTATCTCAGGCTAAATTATTACACATAATGCAAGATAATTAGGAGACTAACCAATTCCATGATTCCGTTTTCACTCTGCAGATGGACGGTCATTCCTGGTGGGATATGATTTTTGGCCAACATTGGCATTCCAATACCGAGATTGGCTGAAAATATTTGACGAGAAATATAAACAAAATTTACATGATTTAGATTTGCTAAAATTATTAGACTAATGACTAATAGCAAATAATCAACTTTCAGATTGGTTGAAATTATTTGACCAGAAATAGAAAGAACACTTAGATTGGTTGAAGTCATATGACAGAATAAACCCACATAATTCAGATTTGCTGAATCTGTACAATATATCTAGAGCTTCATCATGTGTTGTACTATCATTCAACTTAACAATACTTCATATGTTAATGTCTCAAAGGCACTCTTTGTAAATAAATTTAGTCTCATGATACTTTTTATAATGTCGTCAAAGGTTAACTTTCTGTCTATCATATGATACTGTACAAAATGTCTTCAATAGTTAAGTTTCTGTTAACCATGTAATACTTAATATAATGTAGTTAATAATTAACATTCTATTATATGATACTTTATATAATGTGATCAATAGGTAATTTTCTGTCTACCTTATGATAAGGGAAAATTTAATAGCATTTTTAAAAAAAATCTTCTTCTCAAGAACCACTGGGTCAGAAAAGATGAAACTCACGTGGAATCATACTCAGGTAGTGTAGATTCAAGTTTGTTCAAATCATGACCCCCGGGGGTAGGGTGGGGCCAAAATGGCCGATCAAATTTTAACATAGGAATACATAGGAAAAATCTTTAAAAATCTTCTCAAGAACCACTGGGCCAGGAAAGATGAAACTCATGTGGAATCATCCTCAGGTAGTGTAGATTCAAGTTTGTTCAAATTATGACCCCCGGGGGTAGGATGGGGCCACAATTTGCCGATCAAAGTTTTACATAGGAACATCACCCTTCCCCGCAGTCACGCATTTTAACGCATATACCATTTCCTATTTCTAACGTATGTTGCATAAGACTTCGGTAATTTGTAAAGAGTTAAATATGAAAAGTCTGGAATAAATATAGGAAAGATGAAACTCCTGTGAAATCATCTCAAGGTAGTGTAGATTTAACTTTGTTCAAATCATGACCCCCGGGGGTAGGGTGGGGCCAAATGGCCAATAAAAGTTTTACATAAGATTATATATTAGGGAAACCTTTTAAAATCTTCTTTTCAAGTACTTCAAAGCAATGGGTAGTGATATTTATAGGGAATCATCCTCACGTAGTGTAGATTCTAGTTTGTTCAAATCATGACCCCCTGGGGGTTAAAATTCAGGCCCCCTCCCCCTCCCCCCTCATTAAACTTTCAGTTCTGATCTGATATGTACTTTTTATTAGCCAATTGCTCAGGTGAGCGATGTGGCCCCTGGGCCTCTTGTTATTGTTTATTATTACCTTTATCCTACTTACTGTTGATGATTTATCTCTATCCACTTTTTACTGTTTATTTTTACCTC
>NW_026940363.1:0-12271 GCF_032062105.1 Saccostrea cuccullata
TTAAACTTGTGGCCTTTGGGGGCCTCTTTCAAAATAGATAATTTCAGGGCTGCTGGGTCAGGGGGGGGGGGGTACTTAGCACTAAAAATAAATTAATGCTTTGAAATCTGCCCTTGATAAGCAATGGTGCCTCTTTTCAAAATTTGTGAATTTCATGGCTTTTGGATTAAAACACGAACCAAATACAATCGCTGGAAAGTTGTTACATGATACTCAGGTGACCTATAAGGCCCGTGGGCCTCTTGTTATCTGATCCTTTCCAGTTGAAAAAAAGTGCACAATATACCAGTGGAAAGTTGAAAATATCTTTCATGCGTGAAAACAGAGGAAATTCAGGTTAAAAGACGATGGTGGTGTTTTTCATATACCTACAGATTTATTGACTATTTCTTGTTGTCCCAGGGAATAATGCCTTGTATGTACGTTGAAATATTTGGTCTTTACATTTTCAAAACATTTATCTGCAAAAATCGAGGGAATGGGGTAAAATTAGTGCATCCAAGCGGGCTGATGCAGTATTAAAGTTCATACGTCCGCTCCCGATTTAGTACATCTCGGGCGTGCGGGCGGATGGGAATGTCATACAGTGTACATAGGCCTACTATACATGGTTAAGCTGCACTCTTGGCATAAACTTATGATTTATGAAGAAAAAAATTGAAAATGAAACAGTTTTAATATTCTGAAAAATAGGAGAAAAAAAAAATAATGTTAAAAAATGGCTAAAAAAAAGTTTGGGTCGGGTGCATTTTCAGTGCGTCGGTCGGCAACTGCAAACAAACAATATTTTATTTTAGGCCTTATCTATTTTCTGAAGCCTTATATCAAACAAGAGAATGTGGCATTAAAATCAAAGGAGGTGTTGTCCTTGGAAAAACAATTATTTATATCTGTTTTTCTTTCTAAAATAGTCACCATCTTTCATCACCGCCATACAGGAATACTTCCCGCGCTCTTTTGTAAACTGAATAAACCACCATCGGAGGTGGTTTGGTTGGTTTAGCAAACTGGTTTCAGTTACAGCAAAAACAAATGGAAAACCGGTTCTGGGTTTAAACTAGTTTAAAACTAGTTTGTGGAACAAATGAACAGTTTAGCAAAAGGTTCAAAACTAAAACCAGTTTTTAGCTCACCTCAACGAAGTTGGGGGAGCTGATACCCTGTGATGGTGTCGGCGTCCCGGGTTAAGGTTAAGTTTTTTGAGCAGTTTTCTAAGTACTTCTATGTCCTATATTGATTGGACATGCATGGAAGATGTTTCTAGTGTGTTTCATTGTACCAGTCAAAGTTTCAGATGCTGCAATTTCAGCAAAGGAATGACCAGGTTAATGTTCTTGGTGCAGGTTAACATTTTGGTGTAGTTTTTGGTGTAGGTCTCATTTCCGAGTAACTATAAGCCCTATAATGACCAAACTTACATGGATGGGGCAGAATGCATACTACCTCGTAGACTTTGCTTCGGATGCTGAAATGACCTACATTTCGGTTGAGTGAACAGGTTAAACACCCATTCTCAATATAAGGGCTCAAATGATGTCGCCTCATTTTCATTTAAAAGAAATGCCACTGATGTAATTTTTAAATCAACATAATAAATAGTCATATAACAATGAATAAGAATTCATATAATTATCGATCTGAAAAGGGTATTCAAGGAGTTCCAAATTCAAATATAGTAGCCTATTTGAAATGTACGTTACTGTCGCCGAGTCAAATATTATTCTGAATCCCCTCTGTGTAATATATAGTTTTGATTCTCAAGTAAAAATTTTCTGATAAGTTAAACCTTGTATCATATATATTTCTTTTCATAACAATAAATATATTTTCTTTGTGATAATAAATAATTTTTATTGAGCAATGTCCCTGTCGCTTAATTCTATTTTAACAACGTTACAAGCAAACACAAAGATTATACACCTGATAGTTTTGTTCTCCTTTATTTATTGATGGGCTACATTTGAAATTTCAAAGGGTTAATTACTCCTACTAGATAATGTAACATGAAATTGAACAACTTGAGAAACTTTTATAAATATGTTTACGTAATGAAAGACATTTTCAATCGTAGAGATAAGAAAGAAATGTACGTTACCTATATTCTTCCATTAAGAATATATATTAAGTATAAAATATGAGACGACTCTGAATAAGCAACCCCTTGTATCCTGTAAACTGGCAAAGACGTTTTGCTTAACACAATTAAAAATTATTTTTTACATGAAAAGTGATCATTTGAAATGTACGTGACTGAAATGTACGTTACCATGAAATTCGAATTAAGTGAATCTCGCACGAATTTTCATGTATTCTAATACTTTCACACACTCGAATGTGTACACAAAGGAAAGTTTCAAAGGTTGGAGGTCGGCTAAATCCCAAAATTAATGAAAAGAAACGTCTCTGCTGAGGAAAAAATATATTAAGGTTCAATTATTATGTAATATGATTTTGATACCTGGTATATATTTCTGAATACGAAACCTGTATGATGCATTTCTTATGATATGCAGGTTCAAATAGTATCAATATATTGCGCGTCTAATGTATGCTTGTGGAAGAGAATTTATTTTTATATTTGAAATGTACGTTACGTATGGTAACGTACATTTTATGTATTTCTAACTGACATTTTTTTAATTTAGTCTATGAATTGCGTTTACACGAGCGAAACGAAATTATCGTTACAATCCATTTGACAACTGGCCACATCTAAATGCACCCCAATCCTCGTAAATGTTTTAAACTGTTACCAAATGCTAGAAAATTTATTTCTAAGTGTCTTAAATTCATCTTTGGCAACCATTTTGCAGTTTGTTTACTTTTCATGTGCGACTTTTCGTCAATATTAATTGAATTGTTGTTGATAATTTAAAACAAGGTATGCATAGGCTTATAATTGTTAAAAAAAAAAAAAAAAAAGAAAAGAAAAAGAAACAAAACAAGTAAACCTAGAACACAAGACGGTCACGTGCATTTCAAATACTGAATACTCAGTTTTGTTTGAATAAATTTACATTTGGGGGTTAGATTTTTCCACACTTGTTAGGCAAACACGTATGTTTGTGTTTTGAAAAACGATGTTGCAACATACTAAATGAAATTGTTAACAAGACTGTCGATGGATATATTCGGAATAGATTTATGTTAAATTTTTAATGGCTGAAACATGAAACATATTTGTTAGATCATAGCAAAATACATCTGACTCATATTTTTTTGTCTGTAACCTTGCACACAGTTAGAAGTAACTAGGCTACGACCGGTGTCAATTCAGCGAAACAGCACAAAAGAATGGTTATGAACTGAGGTGGAGGGACACCCCAAAATATGTGAAATGAACGTTACCGAAGTGACGTAACATTCATGTAGTTGATGACAATCACCTCGTTTGTTACATTATGATTTCTTATATTACTGCCTTAAAACGCTTCATTGATATGATTTTTATGTCAATAATTGCTTTTTTTTCAATATTTTCTTGATTACTAATTTACATATTATTACAAGCGTGAAATGTACGTTACCTACTCATATTCTGAGGCAATAGTATCTTATAGTGGTGATTGTGACATATAACACAGTGAGATTACATAGAGAATCTTTTTTGGAATAAACTGAAACAAAACGATGAATTTTTAGATGAATTTTAGATGAATTTTAAGCTTTTTATCTCTTAAACAGAAATATATCTTAAATGTACGTTACATTTACAAGCTTTCCTAAATGGCATGAATAATAATGTAATGTTAAAAAAGACAGTAACTACAGAACTTTACTGCTACATGTGTACATGTTAGGTTCCAGTATCTATTAAAAAAAAGTATACAACACTTCTCAAAACTCATCGCTCTTAACAAAACAGAAGAGAAGAATTTAAAGCATATATTTAAAAAATGTTTTTACACATCTGGATCAAAAAGTAACCTTTGTTTTTTGAAAGGAAAATTAGAACGCACGTTCGTATGCCGAGAAAATATGTTGCTGACAGAGTTGGTAGGATGTGCTGGTGTTAAGATGAGATATTCCAATTGTGATTTTAATGACTACATTTTTTTTGACATATTTTTTTGGACATTGAAGAAAGAGTAACGTACATTTCAAGCTACATTTCTGAATAAAATTACCTCTACTTTATCGTCTTGTCATTATTTCATGTATTATAATTTGATGAAAAAAATCTGGAAATAAAATCTTCACATACTTTCTTTCAAAGGTAATTGATAGAAAAATTGTTATCTTGAACTTCATTTTTTAAAAAGATCAGAGAGGCATTTGTGCCCTTATATTGAGAATGGGTGTAAAGTTTTTGCATGCAGGTTTCATTTCGAAGATATTATGAGCCCTATAATGACCAAACTTGCATGGATGGTACATCTTAGGATGCATCTCTGCTCAGACTTGCTTGGATGCTGAATCTGACCTACATTTTCTGGTTGAGTGGACAGGTTGAAGTTTTTTGGTGCAGGTTTCATTTTCCAAGTCTCTATGAGACATATAATGACCAAACTTGCCTGGATGGTACATCTTAGGATGCATACTATCAGTCTTGCTTCGGATGCTGAATCTGACCTACATTTTCCGGTTGAGTGAACAGGTTAAAGTTTTTGGTGCAGGTTTCATTTCCAAGTTACTGTGAGACATATAATGACCAAACTTGCATGGATGGTACATCTTATGATGCATATTACAAGACTTGCTTCGGATGCTGAATCTGACCTACATTTTCTGGTTGAGTGAACAGGTTAAAATTTTTGGTGCAGGTTTCATTTCCAAGGTACTAAGAACCCTATAATGACTAAACTTGCATGGATGGTACATCTTAGGGTGCATACTACCAGACTTGCTTCGATTGCTGAATCTGACCTACATTTTCTGGACGAGTAAACATGTTAAAGTTTATGGTGCAGGTTTCATTTCCAAGTTTCTATGAGACATATAATGACCGAACTTGCATGGATGGTACATCTAAGGGTGCATTCTACTAGGCTGGCTTCAGAAGCTGAATCTGACCTACATTTTCCGGATTAGTGAAAAGGTTAGTTTTTTTATACAGGTTTCATTTCCAAGTAACTTTTAGCTCTATGTTGAACAAACTTGCATGGATGATACATCTTAGGATTAACACTAATGGATTTGCTTCAGATGCTGAATTCGACACACATTTTCCAGATAATAGACCTCGTAAAAGTTATGGGTGCAGGTCTATCACCAAGAAACTATAAGGCTTATATAAACCAAAGTTGCACAAATGATGCATCAAGGGATGAAAACTCTCAATCTTGCTTCAGATGCTGGATTTTAATTACATTTTCATGATGAAGAACTAGTTTTAAGTTTTTATATAGGTCTATTCCAAAGTATCAAAATTGCATAAATTTTGCATTTTTGGATGTACACTTTTTGTTGGTTAATTGTGTGACTTAGTTTGCCTTACTTAAAGACAACATTCGTTGAGGTGAGCTCTGTAATCTCTGATTACCTATGTTTGAGAAACAAATTTGCCCTTAGTCTTTTGATGTCCCTCGATGGGTGCGATTTACCCAAAAGAACCCAAAAGGAATATATCATGATATACTGAAAATTAATAACTTGAATTATATTATGAATATTATATTATAAGTTAACATAAAAGTTGGCAAAAACCTAAATTTATATTGTTGCAACTTTCTTTGGGAAATAACATACGCCTTATATGTGGTGTGGTGTGGGGACCCCCACCCCCACTTCAAACACACACTTTCCCCCAAAAAAACTTGTTTTATTTTTATTAAATTATGAAAGTGTTCATTGAATATCCATTTATTCTCTTTATTTCAAGTCCTTTTGGGTTGTTTTTAATCCTTTTGGTTCCTTTTGGGTTCTTTTGGTTCCTTTTGGGTAAATCGACGCACTGACCCTCAACATCTAGGTCCAGTGTCACACAAAAACTTACTCGGGTTTTCTTCCCCACTTCGACCGCTTGTTTCAATCACTACAGGCTGAACTTAATTAGCTGTCTGCTTCAACTTTTTCCTTTGTACATCCTTTTAAGTCTCTATCATTATAAACTTTTGTTTCTTACCTTTAAAAGGTTTAAGTCCAACAAAATATAAAGTTGTTGATTTTTCATAGAAATATCCTATTCGTTTAAACCTCTGATGCTGAAAAGTTCCACAACAGTCTGCTTCAAATACTTGGGTTCATTTCTATAGGAAATAGTAGTAGAACGAAGTATTTGAATCCAAGTTTTACATAGAAATATATAGGAAAACTCTTAAAAAAATTTCTTCGCAAGAACCACTTGGCCAGAAAAACTGAAACGTATGTGGAAGCATCCTGGGGTAGACTAGTGTACTTCTAAATTCTTCAAATCGTGACCCCAGGTGGTAGGGTGGGGTGGCAATAAGAATCCAAGTTTTACATTGAAATATATAAGAAAAATCTTGAAAATCTTCTCAAGAAACCACTAGGCTGAAACTTATATCAGTGCACCAAGTCACACTTACTTTTAGGTTGCTAAATGGTGACCTAAAATTTTTTTTAGAACACCATTTCAGAATATTTGGGCCATCAGTATAATCAGAGGCCATTTAAGAATTAAATAACAAAATGACAAACAAATATAAAATACGAAAAAAACACCTTTTTAATTAACCAAATCTAATTTTTAACATTTGCAATGCAGCAAATTTAAAGGAACCCAGGCCAGCATTTTTTTCATTTTTAGGTTTACGAACATAAGAATGAAAAAGTCCCGTAGGAGGAGGAAATAAAAAAAAATTATTATTTTGGATACATTAACAACTTTTCTACTTTACCGGTAATTTTTGCTTCTTTTTTGATGCTTTCCTAACAGGCTCCTTCCCACTGCATGGACACATAAGGGTTACAAAGGGGAAAATAGAACCTTTAATTGTTTATTTCATAATCTACCTGTTGGGGCCAAAGATATAAATCTTTTGATGTTGAACAAAATACAGATTTTTAAAAAAAATCAATTTCTTTAAAAATCTTTCAATATATCTTCTTTTTTGTTTTAATATGTGTTAGGTGAATGTGTAGAAATTGTTCTAAAATATACTTGAGACCTAAAATATTAATTCCTTTGCCACAAACGATACTACATGCCTGTTTATATTTGTATATACAGTAGAGACCCATTATTACGATGTTCATTTTGTCAAGGTAAAATATCGTAATACCGAGGGCAACGTAATAAAAGTTCCCAATAAAATCCAGTAAAACATCGTTTTGAAAATGTGTTATTGTATTAGGAGGTGTATTTTTCTCCTTCTATCTCCTTTTTATGTTCAAATTCTTAATCAAAATGCTATATACTTATAACTCATTGATTACTTATCTCTAAAACATATTTTCATGATGTTATTTCTTCTTTTTCAATCATAGTAAAAGCAATGTGCATGTTTTTAATAGAAACTTCGGCAATCTTCTTTTGATTGCCGCCATTTTCTATAATATTTACTTTCACTTTCGTTTCTGTCCAGATAATGCGTTCGTGAAATTTTCAATGTCTTCGTATTCATAGTCATTTTTACATAAACAACAACCCAAATTTTTATTATTTACTTATTTTTAGGTCACCTGAGTAAACTCAGGTGACCTATTGCTATCTGTTTTCGTCCGTCGTCGTCCGTCGTTCGTCGTTCGTCGTCCGTCGTTTGTCGTCCGTCGTTCGTCGTCCGTCGTGTGTTAACATTTGAACATTTTCAGCTTCTTCTCTGCAACCAATGAATCAATTTCAACTAAATTTGGCACAAAGCATCTATGGGTAAGGGAGAACAAAAAATGTGAATTTCATGATCCCTGCCCCCCTGGGGCCTGAGGGGTGGGGCCAAAACCACTAAAATTAATGCAATTTTGAAAAATCTTCTTCTTTACTCCTGGACATGAAGCAGTCAAAGTGTTTATATGATTGTAATCAGCATTGAGTCCTTTACCCCAAAATTGTGAAATTCATGGCCCTGGGGTCAGGGGTTCTAGTGCTAGGGCGGGGCTAAATAAGTATATAGTGAAAATGCATTATTTCTTTGGAAATCTTCTTCTCTGCCCCTGGGTATTAAATATACTAACTAAGTGCATAGTTATGATGGGGATGAGTGCCTCTACCAAAATTGTGAATTTTTTGGCCCCAGGGTCAGGGGTTCTGGTGTTAGGGCGGGGCTCTATTGATTATATATAGTGAAAATACATGAATTCTTTGAAAATCTTCTTCTCTGCCCCTGGGTATTAAATATACTAAGTGCATAGTTATGATGAGGATGAGTGCCTCTACCAAAATTGTGAATTTTATGGCCCCAGGGTCAGGGGTTCTGGTGTTAGGGCGGGGCTCTATTGATTATATATAATGAAAATACATGATTTCTTTGAAAATCTTCTTCTCTGCCCCTGGGTATTAAATATACTAACTAAGTGCATAGTTATGATGAGCATGAGTGCCTCTACCAAAATTGTGAATTTTATGGCCCCAGGGTCAAGGGTTCTGGTGTTAGGGGGGGGGGCTCTATTGATTATATAGTGAAAATACATGAATTCTTTGAAAATCTTCTACTCTGCTCCTAGGTATTAAATAAACCAACTAAGTGCATAGTTATGATGAGCATGAGTGCCTCTACCAAAATTGTGAATTTTATGGCACTCTCTCAGAGCACAGGTGTTCTGATGTTTATTTAGCATCTCCTGAAGTGTCTACCACTAATCAACACTGAACAAACACCGAGTGAAAAAATTTTTGACAGAATTTTTACATCGTAATACTGAGACCTGGCTTTTTTGGACAACGTAATAAACGGTTCTTTTTTGTATAGATTTGTTAAGAAATGGTTTTGTGCTTTGAATTTACAACGTAATAAGCGTTCTATCTTTTAAAACCGTCACCGTAATAGCGGGTCTCTACTGTACCATATTTGGCCGAGTATAATACGCATTGATGTAAAATATGCACCCCCCTTTTTGAGTCTGAAACTGGGGAAAAAAACGCAGTTCAGATATATTATACGCAACAAAAAAATTTACCAAGCGATGTTCTGAACTTTGAAAATCGCGGTAATTTGTTACGAAAATCGGCGCGAGGATTAAATGTCAAAAATTTACTGAACACACTTTTTAAAAATCAAACTTCATAACTTTCTCTTAATCCTGACATTCCATATCGTGGCAATCTGGAGAAAATTATTTATTCATTTATTTCAATAAAGCACAAAATAATGTCGTAAAAGATTAACAGAATTTTTTAAGCATATTTACGGTGATTTTGAAATTATGCGTCGCCATATTCTTAGATGAAATAATTTTATTTCAACAAAGCAAGAGATATTTTTGAAAGTTTTAACAGTTGTCATATTTAATTTTGGTTCTAGGTAATCATGCTGAAAATTATGTTACAGTACTTTAACAGGACACGAAATTGAAACATCAAAGTATTTATTTAATTACGAAGACTACGATTTTACTCTTCTGAATCTTCGCGGATATCTGAATTTCTAAAGAGCACGAATAAATGATAACACTTAAGTTGGTAGACAATTAATTGCCCGGAGGGGTGTTGATAGGTAATTATCATTTGTGTCACAACATTGGCTTCCTTTCATTGGGATGTATTGGAGGGGTGTTTATGTTGCAGCAGATTTTCATTGAGTTATTTAAAAGCAAAAATAAATTTTTACTTTATTGTATTTCATTAAAAAATGACTTATTACTTTGTCCGGCAGATAAGGTGCATGTGCACTATCATTACAGAAGCACGTGGCATAGGCATGAGTGAACGTCTTAAAATAACATCGGTAATGGTGGCCTACTCGGAGACAATCAACATGCAGCTCAAATTACTTTTAACTTGCTTTTTCATGTTGTTTTAGTATCAAAAGATTATGAAAGTGACATTTTTAACAAGCATACCTTCCAACAATAACTTGCCGAAGTTTAAAATATGGCGATAAACAAAAGAAATTGCATATGTCTCTAGGTAATACTACGGTATGTACGTATGATAGCCGTGTTTCACCTGAAAGAAAAACTTATCAAAATCCCATTGTGATGTAAAATACGCATCCCTTTCTCACAGAAATTTATTTTAGGAAAAAAGTGTGTATTATATTCTCCCAAATACGGTACTTGTTTTTAAATAGTTGAAATATTTCATTTCTTTAGGCTATTGTTTGATTTCTTCCTCAAATGGACTTAACTTCTCCCATAGTTTTATTCATTACATCTGATGCAGAAGCGACCCTTTTCTGAAGAATGATGCTAAGACTGTAAGCTATAACAGAAACCTAAACAATGTCTCTGACAATAGCTACCATGGGCAGTTTTAAACCTGTGGGAGGAAAATAATTTACAGACAGATACCTTTGAATACGGATACATAATTATCTCACCAACATATCATTGTGCAACAAAGTCGTCAGCATTGTATTTGTTCTCTGAACGGATGAAACGTTTTGAATGGCACGTCTATCGATAAATATTTACATTAAACCAAGCTTTAGTGCTGCTATGGACTTTGCAGGTGTCATAACAGTACAGTGGACCTTCAGATATCTGGACGCCAGATATCCGGATGATTCAGTATCCGGACGACTTTTCATGGGAACAGAATTTTTTAATGTTATTTTGTCTTGTTTAACTGGTAACTCAGATATCCGGACACTTCACATATCCGGACAAATTGACGAGGAACGAAAGCGTCCTGATAAATGAGGCGCCACTGTATTTCACTTGGGTTCACGTCAAATCATGGCTGATGCAAAATAATCCCGGAATCTCCCCTTTCGATTCGGGCATTTTGATACGAGACTGGAGCTGATTTTTTTTATGAGATCAAAAACAACATGTAAACTTCCTGTATTGACCAGATTTATTCAAATTTAGGGCGTGCTGATTTTTCTATATACTGTCAAGAGTGGGGAGTGATTAGGCCCTGGACTAGATTTTGAAGCACCTTCTCGACTTTGACCGAAACAAACTTGCGTGCCTTGCTGGATGGCTATATATTTTTGGTACTAAAATCTTTATAAAGAATGGTTTTACAAGATCTGAAAAGGAAATTTCTCAGAAGTTTGTTTTTAATTAATTACATCTACTCAAACTTGCGCATTTTTGGTGAGAGTATATAGCAGAATTTAATACTGTTGTGACACCTACAACTCTCCCTTCATTACCCGCAACTTCATTTAAAACCGGAAGTATGAGTTCATAAATCATGTAAATTTGAAATCTCAATCCCGACTCAAATTTGACATCGGAAAGAAAAAATTCTGTTTTTCTCAATTTTATTTTTTTTTTTCTGAAAATTCAAAAACTTGAGCGGGGGGTTTGTAAACCTAAAAATAAAAAAATACTGGCCCCTTGTAGAATATAGTATACCCGTATTTTGTGTTAAATATTTATGTCAAAATTTTGAATTGAGCACCACACTACCCTACAAATGAATGTATTGATGTACCTATAATCTACTGTATAAACTTGCATATAATTTTTCTAGTTAATTTTGAGGTTTTTGACATTGACCCACTTATGATGTGATGTTTAAACCTGGTTTCACCGCTTCAGTGAATATTTCTTTTAAAATGACTTGGATATTTAAAAATATATCATTAACAGATAAGTAATCGAAGATTGATGTGAAACTATTACAATTTATAAATATTTGTACTTTATGCATAATCTTAGAATAAATAAATGATTTTATATAAAGACTGTGTTTAATGATAAATTGTTTATAAAATACTACCTTTTAATTAGTAATATTAAATTTAGTAGAAATACGAGGGTTGATCCAAAAGTAATGTCACAGTGTCCATATCTTTTATATTGGGTGTCATATTATGTAATATGATATACCAAAAGATGCACAAATATAAATCTAATTAAACTTGAATTATTCATTCAATAATGTTTAACTGAATTTATTTTATAGATGTTTAAAACATAGAACATAGGGGGTGTCACCGCATCACAACCAAACGTTACAGATTTTAAGTGTACTGTTTTAGAATAAAGAAGACAAACACATTAAAAAGCAACTTTTGAAAGCGCCTAATCAAAAATGTTTTAAAGGACAAAAATTTACGTCATTTTCTAGTCTTAAGTTGAAAATTATATGGCACAATTGCTATTTTTGATCAAAAACATCATTGTTTTACTCCGGTGCATTGAAAAAAGGAAAATGTCAAAATGCACAAAAAAAGCAAAAACAAACTGCACTGCATTTTGCTGCAAAATTGAGAAATCGCCAGTAGAGACAGTTACGTTTATTTACCAGACTCACAGA
>NW_026940364.1:0-12140 GCF_032062105.1 Saccostrea cuccullata
TATTAGCCAGTTACTAGACCAACTTTACCTATTTTGTCGTAGGCAGTCTGTAGCCATTACATACCAACTTTACTTACTTGTCGTAGCCAGCTACTAGTCCCCAATTTTCCCACTTGTCGTAGCCAGCTACTAGTAGCCAGTTACTAGTCCCAACTTTACATATCTCCTGAAATAAAACATTGACATATGTTGAGTGGTTTTTCAACAATTCTGCAAATGAATAAGAAATAATATCAGAAACTTTTAGGGTTTTTTTTGAGCCATCTCTCTTCATGGCATTTGTTAAAAAAAATTAAACTTCCAAGAATGAATATTCCTTCCAAATTTTTTCCCCAATCCTAGGACTGTAAATTCTAGTAAAGAAATGTGTGATGAACATATCAAATTTCAATGTGATGCATATAAACTAAAATATACTACATTTACATGTACAAGGCCTAAATGTATGAAATAAATTTAACTTAACGTTAGCCAATGCTTATTTTTGTATTTTTTGAACACCTAGTTTTTAAGCTCAAGTGACATTATTTATCACACTTTTCCGTTCCTTAACTTTTCACATTTTTGACTTCTTCTCAAGTACCTCGGGGGCAATTTTAACCAATCTTAGTACAAAGCATCCTTGGGTGAAGGGGAGTTTTATTCCTTAAAATGAAGGGCCAAGTCCCCTACCAAGGGGAATAATAAGAAGAGACAACAATAGGGTGATATTTTGAAAAAAATTCTTTTTAAGCACCACATGGCCAGAAATAAACACTTATGGGGGAGCATCCTGGGATGCATACATTCAAAATTTTAAATCCTGACCCCCCGGGATGGGGGGGGCCACACTAAGGTAACAAATTTTTATATAGAAATATAAAGAAAAAAAAAAATTTTAAAATCTGCTCAAGTAGAAGAACCCTGGGCCAGAAAACCTAAAACTTATGTGGAAACATCCTGGGGAAGTGGAAATTCTATATTATTAATCATGACCCCCTGGGTAGGCAGCCTCACAATAGGGAAGCCAAGTTATACATAGAAATATATGAAATTCTTTTAAAATTCTCTTTCTCAAGAACCATTAAACCCAAAAATTAAGTGAAAGCATACTAGGGTAGTGAGAATTTAATTAATCAATTTATGACCCTAGGGGGTAGAATTTGGCCGTGATTTAAATTAATTTAACATGGAAATATATAGGGAAACACTTTTAAAATATTCTCAGGAACCACTGGGTCAGGAAATCTGAAACTTATTTAAAGCATCATGATTTAGTAAATATTTTATTTTTTTAAATATAAAAAAAAATAGCACTAGTCTTGTACTTACATGTAAACAATGTTTTAAAAACCAGTAAATCATGCAATGTATGAGTTGCTGGACTAATTTCATGTTACAGCCTATGTCTGGTTTCAGGATGATGTATAACTGTATTTTGTTTTGTTTTTTTTAATGCCAAAATAATGTAGATATAGTAGTTAAAAAATTCAAAACCATAATGATATATATCATTTTTCTATACAGCATTCTAATACAATAAAAACGTTAATTTCAGTATTTAAAAAAATAATTATTTGCTAAAAGTATAAAAACAAACAACATACCGTCATACACCAACCTGAAACCCAAAACAACTGTAACACCTATGTAGGTATTAAACCACGTAATTAATACATGTAACTGCAAAACCAACATTGCAAACAAATGGCTTGTTATGATTGGTCTTATCCAAACCAAAAAAAGTACATTTTACAGTGTATTTTAGTGTTTTTTTTTCTAAAGACAAACTGAACAAATGCAACTCGAGACGGGGGTTGGATCAATAGATGGATATCATCTTTTTACTGTATATAATTTGTTCTCAATTTTTGTGTAAAAAACAAAGTTTTATCCTCCTACAATTTTTAAATCACCCACTCAATATAAGGGCTCAAATAATGTCGCCTAATTTTCATTTAAAAGAAATACCACTATGTAATTTCTAAATCAACATTATAAATAGTCATATAACAATGAATAAGAATTCATATAATTATCGATCTGAAAGGGTATTTAAGGAGTTCCAAATTCAAATATAGGAGCCTATTTGAAATGTACGTTACTGTCGCCGAGGCAAATATTATTCTGAATCCCCTCTGTGTAATATATAGTTTTGATTCTTAAGTAAAAATTTTCTGATAAGTTAAACCTTGTATCATACATATTTCTTTTCATAACAATAAATACATTTTCTTTGTGATAATAAATAATTTTTATTTGCAATGTCCCATTCGCTTAATTCTATTTCAAACCACATTACAAGCAAACACAAAGAGTATACACCTGATAGTTTTTTTCTCCTTTATTTATTGATGGACTAAATTTGAAATTTCAATAGATTAATTACTCCTTTAGATAATGTAACATGAAATTGAACAATTTGAGCAACTTTTATAAATATGTTTACAGGAATGAAAGACATTTTCAATCGTAAAATAAAAAGAAATGTACGTTACCTATATTCTTCCATTAAGAATATATATTAAGTAGAAAATGTGAGACGACTCTGAATAAGCAGCCCCTTGTATCCTGTAAACTGGCAAAGACGTTTTGCTTAACACAATTAAAAATTATTTTTTACATGAAAAGTGATCATTTGGAATGTACGTGACTGAAATGTACGTTACCATGAAATTGAATTAAGTGAATCTCGCACGAATTTTCATGTATTCTATATTTTCACACACTCGAATGTGTACACAAAGGAAAGTTTCAAAGGTTGGAGGTCGACTAAATCCCACAATTAATGAAAAGAAACGTTTCTGTTGGGGAAAAAAAAAATATATTAAGGTCAATTATATGTAATATAATTTTGATCCTTATTATTTTGAATACGAAACCTGTATGATGCATTTCTTATGATATGCAAATTCAAATAGTATCAATATATTGCGTGTCTAACGTCCGCTTGTGGAAGAGAATTGATTTTTATATTTGAAATGTACGTTACGTATAATAACGTACATTTTACGTATTTCTAACTGACATTTTTTTTAAATTTAGTCAATGAATTGCGTTTACACGAGCGAAACAAAATTATCGTTACAATCCATTTGACAACTGGCCACATAAAACCATCTAAATGCACCCCTAATCCTCTAAATGTTTTAGACTGTTACCACATGCTAGAAAATTTATTTCTAAGTGTCTTAAATTCATCTTTAATTTTTTGCAGTTTGTTTACTTTTATATCACTTTTCGTCAAAATTAATTTAATTGTTGTTCATAATTTAAAACAAGGTATGCATAGGCTTATAATTGGTAAAAAAAAAAAAAAAAATAGAAAAAAAAAAGAAACAAATAGGTCTTAACCCAGAACACAAGACGGTAACGTACATTTCAAATCTGAAAGGCACACAATACTCAGTTTTGTTTGAATCAATACATTTTGGGTTAAATTTTTCCAGATCTGCTGAAAAGCACGTATGTTTGTGTTTTGAAAAAGATTTAACATACTAAATGAAATTGTTAACAAACTGTCATGGTATTTCCGAATAGATTTATGTTAAGTTTTCAATGGCCAAAAACGAGCATTTGTTAGATCATAGCAAAATGCTGACTCATATTTTTTTTTTCTGTACCCGCAAGATAAAATAACTTGCTACGACCGTTATCAATTTCAGCGAAACAGCACAAAAGAATGGTAATGAACTGAGGTGGAGGGGGTCTCCAATAATATGTGAAATGAACGTTACCCAAGTGACGTGACATTCATGTAGTTGATGACAAATAACCTCGTTTGTTACATTATATTTTTATATAACTGCCTTAAAACGCTTCATTGAAATGATTTTTATGTCAATAATTTTTTTTTTAAAATTTTCTTATTACTAATTTGCATATTATATCAAGCTGGAAATGAACGTTACCTACTCATATTCTGAGGCAATCTGTCTTTAAAGTGGTATTCGACATATAACACAATGTGATTACATAAAAACTTTTTTTTTAAAAAACTGAAACAAAAAAATGATTTTTTAATGAATTTTAAGCTTTTTAACAGAATTAATCTTGAAATATACGTTACATTTAGTAGTTTTCTAAATCGGCATGGATATATGTTAAAAGAGACAGTAACTACAAAATAGAATTTTACTACATGTACATGTTAGGTTCCAGTATCTATAGAAAATGACAAAATTCCCAAAATGATCTCTCTAAACAAAACAGAGAGAAGAATTTAAAGCATATATTAAAAAATGCTTTTATACATCTGGATCAAAAAGTAACCATTGTTTTTTTAAAGGAAAAATCAAACGCACGTTCGTATGCCGAGAAATTTTTGCTGACAGAGTTGGTAGCATGTGCTGGTGTTAAGATAAGCTATTCCAATTGTGATTTTAATGACTACATTTTTTTTTCATATCTTTTTGGACATTGGAAAAAGTAACGTACATTTCAAGCTACATTTCTGAATAAAATCACCCTCTGCATTATGATTGTCATTATTCCATGTATTATAATTTATAAAAAAAATCTAAACAAAAACCCTTTAGTTACTTTCTTTCAAAGGTAATTGATAGAAAAATTTTTTCTTAAAAATATTTTTTTAAAAAAAACAGAGAGGCATTTGTGCCCTTATATTGAGAATGGGTGTAATGCCAAAAGAATTTTAGCGAGTTTTTTACCCCTTCTTATGATGAAACGCCATATGGTTTATAGTTTCTATGCCTCCCGGTGAGGGCGCTGCGGATATCGGAAGATGATTTTCCTTTCGGAACTCGAATTTTTGAAAAGACGTGAAAAATCTGAGTGCTCTGAAAAGTAGAGGTTTTTTATACGTCTCTACCGTCATAGAGGACAGTTATTTGCAACGTTAATCTTGATTTATTTCAGTATAAAAATAAGACACTAATAACATATTCGTTTAAAGCTTACTTGGATGTTTTAGAACATGTTTTAAGGTGTTTTTAAACCTCCAGAATTGTTGATATTACAATTATTTAATTATCAGAAAGTTTGGATAACATGAATTCAATCCCTTCATTAGAAAAGCTCATTTTAAAGCTACCATACCTGAAACTGCCCCAGCTGTTTTAACGTATCATTTATCAAATATTACATGCAATCTTAAAAAACAAATGCAAGTACAAGCTACCTTTTGCATTTTTAAGCAATGCTCCAAATATTATTGAAAAATGAATCATGCAAAAAGCACGAGTACTTCGTGGACACCATTCGTATTTTTCTGTGGGTATTTTAACATGTAACTTTCGTAGTTTTCAATGTTATAAGTACAGTTGTCCCTCTTTGATCAGACTAAGATTTAAATACTCTGTTACTCTAGGCGATACAATTGATTATTACATATTACACGGCATTGTAGCTTATTGATAATGATTTTTAATCATTTTCTTGATCGTAAAGATGAATTTTTTTTTCTCTAAATGCTTACATTTATACAAAGATTAAAAAAATAAAGATATCGTAAATTTTACTTTACTCTTTTTACAGCAATATTTTAATGAAAATTGAATAACTGAAAAAAGATTAAAATTCCTGTATTTCAAAACTAAGTTAAATATTTGTAGGTCGCCGGCCTAGAAAATAACTGGAAAATGCCCGAGAGCTACAATCCCCCAAAATTTAAAAAAAAAAATGTATATTTTTGTGCACAAAATTACACTGTTTCTCAATTTTCTATCACCTAACACAACGTTAGTTTTTTTTTTGAAATGTCAGCAAAAATTAACGCAGAAAAAAATAAAAGAACTTTGTTTTGAACTCCTTTGAATATGTGTCCTTTATAGGCTCAAAGGAGTGACTCCTTTCTATTCTATGCAGCGCCTGCCACGACAGTGAGATAAAGCTTAATATCAGCTAGTTAGCCAATAAAAATGCATTAGTTGTTTATTCTATGAGAAAGTTCAACGTGGTTTTCTTATACATATTCAATATTCACGCATATTTAAAAGGGAAATGCATTATTACGTTAAGTGTGACTTCACTGTTCTTTTTCCAAAAGGGAAAAAAACACATAATCAAAATACCGTCCGCGCAAGGGCATGCCATACTTAATTTAAAACAAATAATGTAAAATATTAAGAAGAATATTTTAAAAATTAATATTATCACTGCATAAATCATATACACTTTTTCAATCGATAAAAATTAAAAAGGGTTTAAATTTTTGTACTCATGAATTAATAGGGACCAAACACAAGTAACCTCGGGGACATAATGTCCACCAGCAGAGATCATTTCCCAGGTAAATAGTATAGAGATAGAAGACATATTCAAGATCAAAGTCTATAAAACAATAAAAACGGACCAAAATATCATGGACGGGGTAGGTCGGGCAGGGATGGGGTCAATTACATAGGAAAGTACATGTAATTAATTTTTCCCAAAACCATCAATTGAATTACCATTACCATTATATGGATTTTGAAATGTAATTAATTAAATCACAATTACTTTGCAAATGTAATTAATTAAATTACAAATTACATTCAGGAATACACGTACAAAAGTAAATAGTCATGTATATTCCTTTACATTTATAACAAATTATTTTACATTTTTTTACAATAATATTATCAAAAGCTTTTTACATTTTTCAAATACTATGTCCCCTAACCTAATATACGAGGGGTGATCAAAGAGTTCGCGAACTATCTATTTACTACAAAACCACTATTCAGATTCGAAAATAAATTGGTACACACATAGCCATACAAAAGTTCTATAAATAGCATATGCTGTATAAAGTTTTGCTCTTTGTTTGTGACGTCACAATGTGAAAATGACGTCACCATGCAGGTCACTTGTGACGAAAAATGGTTTTCTTAGTGGTTCTCATTCAACAAAAGACTGTAAAATTTATGGTATATCTTAGAAATCCCTTTGAAGTAGCGTATTATAGTTTGCACATAGTTCATTAGGACAAATGACTTCCTATAAATTTAATCAATGTTTGGATTGCTTGTTTTAGTGAAGGAAGACAGATGGTTAAAAATGATACTTGTCATTTTGCCCAAATAACAGATATGTTTAAATTTGAAACACCTGTCTCTTCTCATTCAAAATATATGACCAATTGAAAGTTGTGTTTAACTTTTTTAAAAGTAGGTGAAACTTCAAGGTCAAAGTCATGAGGTCAAAAATCATAGTGTATATTATATCAAAAGGTTTTGACACTAATAAAAGATATGTTTAATATGAAAGTCCTGTTTCCTCTGATTAAAAGTGTCTGCTGTGTGATTACATCAACGATTTTGCAGTGAATATTTTCCTTTAATCCAGAGATCAATTTAATTTTGCACATACTAGCTATATATTTCTTTCTCTCCGCAATTTACAAAACATTGCCATTTCTATAATGACTAATAAGCTCTTTTTTGAAACTCATATTATCATAGGTAAAAAATGAGACATTCTGATAATTGATATGTAAATCTAACAAGAGAACCGCTAAGCAGGGCATCCACTCGCTGCAGAAAGTTCGACGGTATTGACAATGTCGCCATGCAGTGATAGGTTCTCAAGAGGACTTTTAAAATATAATCATCATTTTGTAAAAACAAATATTTAATTAACAATACAAGTAACAGCTTTTTAAAAAGCTTGCCTGGCTCAATCAGTAAATATCTGCACGAGGAGTGATAACCCTTTTGAGCAAAGCTTGTTTTTGAGAACCTTGCGTAAACGAAATCATGATTTTGTCTAACTTTTAGAAGAATCATCGTTACACTGCATAGTAAAGAGTTGTTTTTGCAAGTCTTGTGTTGCCCTTTTAAAATCATTTTTAAGCTACTCCATAAATAAGTGATATATCTGTTACCAAATTATTTTGTGCTTTATTTGCCTTTATATTTCCTTATTTCAAATATTGGTATTACTTCAAAATGTGGGTATTTTATTGTTTGTGCCAAACTACAATTTAAATCAAAGAGTTGTATAAAAACACCGTGAACAAAGTCAAAGGATGTGAAAAATGTGTATGAGAGAGATAGGCATATGACCCCAAGACACTAACAAAACCTGTTTTAACTACCTGTCCACCCATACCCATGCACACGGTCAAGTTAGCATCACGCAAATAATGTATAGCATATAGGGTGATGTAGACTGGTAAGCTTTTATATATATATACATGTGTATTCATAATTTCCAGTTAAATACGAGGGGCATTTCAAAAGTTCTGGCAACTGTTTAATAAAAGATTAACCGTTTTACGGAAATTATTGAGTTTGATATCATTGGAAAGATCAGAAAAATATACATCTATTGTGACGTCACTTTATAATTTTTATGACGCAATAACTCCGAAAATGAAGTCAGAATATAGAATGTTAAGCATACTGAAAAGTCGCGTTTTTATCCTCATGAGTCAATCGTAAACGTTCTGTCAAAGGCTTATTTGAACAAATATTTCAAAGAAAATTTTTATTTGAAAAGAAGTAGAGTAGGTCTATGATATTGTTTATCAGCAATTCCATTATTGATTGTATGGTGTGTTTACGAGCACGGTTTAGGTCCGGTTTTGCTATCATAGACGTTCATTTAAGATTTTTATTTACATGATACTGCTGACTTTTCGGTCTTTTATATAGCTCTCCATTGTTTGAAATAAAACTATATTTTGAGTAAAGGGACTCCTACCGTTTACGAATAAACTGTTCTAAATCTTGTCCCTGACTGGATTCTGTGCGTATTTTTTCAAATAAATTAATCTTCGTTTGCTTAAACTCACTACTGCTTTTGACTTTTGAATCCAAAAAATGAATATAAGTTACTCAGACATGTAAAGTCTTATTTTTTTTCATGCATTAAAATTTGCGAATATGTGGAGGTACAGTTAGGTTTAAAACCGCCAGCCATTTTGGATTTTACCAGAAAATATTGGGCACACTAAACTTAACTTCTCTTGAGCCTTTATCGATCCCACAAATCTGGTTAAAACACCTGACGAATTTATGCCATCTAAGTTTGTAACACGATCGCCTATTTTTCTTTGATTGTCAACTTTGTCTTTTTCTCACATTTAGGTCTCTTTTACGCAAAAGTTTGAGCGAGATTCGATAAAACCATGCTAAATTTGACACTCGCTAAAACCATTTCAGAACAAGATGGTCTCCAAAATAAAATACCATATGATAGTTTGTAGTCTATGTAAAAATTTCCCCCAACTGGCATTTGCGTCCGTTAACTTGCGTCCGAGTAATTAGCAAAAGTTTTCTTGAAAATTTTAATTTGATCAAACTGTGTCCTATGTTACGTCATTTTTATTGTCAGTATTCTAAAATTTATATTCTGACGTCATTTTGGAGTTATTACGTCATAAAAATTATAAAGTGACGTCACAATATGTGTATAATTTTCTGATCTTTCCAATGATATCAAACTCAATAATTTCCGTAAAACGGTTACTCTTTTATTAAACAGTTGCCAGAACTTTTGAAATGCCCCTCGTATTTGTAAACTTTACAAAGATTAATTTGATTTAAAAGTGTTTTTTTTAAATGAAAAGGGGCCTTGTATTTAAACAACAATTTACATATAAAGGGAAGTTCTTTTCAAGAAATATTACTATTAAAATTTTTGGTCCAGAATATAAATTATTAACCTTTCATAAATAATGTTAATGAAATTGAGGGAGAGGAGACTATTTTTCATTTTTTTTTAAATGTTTTTAAAATGTTTTTTGAAAATGTAATTGAAAAGTAATTGTGAATAACATGCCTTTTTAGAAAGTAATCAATCAAATTACCATTACTTGTAATTGAAAATTTGGTCAATTACACATTACTTTCAATTACATCGGAATTTGCAATAAAAAACAGTCCATTACCATTACACATTACCATTACCCCATCCCTGAAATTTGGAGGAGTGAGCATCACCATCCAACTGGTCATAACTGGCCTGTGCTCCTTGTCATTTTCGGGAAATAGCGGGAAACAGAAAAACATAAGTCAGGATTTTACTATAAGATCAATTGCATTTGCTGACAAGGTCATTGTTTTGACCATAGAATTTACTAAACAATGACTTAATACTGCTGATGTTCTTGTGTCATCAACTTGTTTGTCAATAATTTACCTCGTTTTAGAAAATGTTCATAAGAAGAAAATGTTCTTATGTATAAAACTGAGATATTTAAACTCTCTATACAGGTGAAGAAATATATATTATTATAACAGTAACTTGATCTTATGATCCGAGCCTGTCAACGAGACGGCTCTTGGGATCAAGTTACTGTTATAATGATAAATTTATTAATACTCCCTAAAAACAAGCTAAATATGGCAGAATAAAACTTTAGAGATCAATTTTATAATATTTATCCATAAAACAAAGCATAATAACAACTAAATAAGGGACTTTTTAACGCGCAAGAAAAATAACGTCATGTTTTTGCGTTCTATGTCATCAGTTTCAGAGAGTGGTGATATGGGTTCAAAAAACCACAGTGTGGTGATCCGGAAAATCGGATCAAACTCTGTAAAATTAACAGTAACAAAAACAGGGAAATTGATGGGTATATAATAAGGTATATTTCTGCATTAGTAAGAGAAGATGAAGATATAAATGTAAAAGTCATCACGGTTATCATAGAGCTTTGTTTTTAGATTACCATTGACGTCTTTTTTTCAAGTAAAATATCCAAATATAAAACAAATGTTTCAGATTATATTGTGTTTTTTATCTCAAGCTCAGCATGATATATCGTTTCAACATACATGTAGGAATGGAAATTACCAACTTGTTATTTGTCAGTAGAATCATGAACAAAGAGATACATGTATATAATATGAGATGTTTTAAGTTTTCTTTCTTTTATTTTTCGTAATTTTTGGATTGTACAACGTTGTTAACGAGTAACACACTAGTGTTAATGAAGAAAATGCATCAAATATTTAAAAGCCATTCTCTGTAACCACTTAAACTTCGTTGCCACGCATGGTCACCGATTTTGATGAAACAAATATCAAACAAAATTTCGTTGCTATGTGTCTCGGTTGCTATGGCAACAGCCGGAAAAGTTTGAAAAATCGAGATTTTCAGACACTTTAAATTTTGACTGTGGCTTAATAAAAACTAGAAAAAGCAAACAATCCATTCTCACAAAAACATGACACCTTGATTTCACTTGTACTGTAAAGAAACTGTTTAGAATATATCTCTAAGTAAGTGGTAACCAAGGGTATATTTAGAATAGATTTAAAATGCTGAAATATGCTGAAAAACACTCCGTATTCACTAATGGTAGGTGTGACATGCTCAAACTAAATCAACGATTTAAGAAAAACAATGAAAATGTTTGACCTTAAGTATATAAGTGTAAGCAATATTATTCTATAAATAACTTTTATGGTTGCCATGGTAACACAGTGTAACCATGCAAAACCAGTAACTACGATTAGGTTAATGCTACTGTCTTGAGGAAAAACATGAAAATTCAAGACTGGCGAATATGCATCCTTAGGACCTTGCAACACCAAAACCATAAGAAAAATTCGGTATAAATGCTTTTTTGTAGTTTTACCATGGAAACAAAGTACCAGTGCTTAAAAGTGAACTATTTTTCGCTGTATTAAGAATTAAATTGCCATATAATTAAGAAACAAATTAAAGGACTCAGCTTGAATAGTATTTATCTGTTAGAACTGAAGTTGAAGTTGAAGTTATATTGATAAAATTTGCCTAATTTCAGTTTAGGGTATCAATGACTTTTATCATAGAGAGTTTGGAGAAATTCTGAGACTATGCGTGCCACAGCTCCTATATAAAATCATTACAGAGAATGGCTCTTAACAGCAAGACAATTATTTGCATATTGATTACAACGATTTATTGTCTGCAACTCACCTGCAATTACGTCCTCGTAAATTTCAAAGCTTTGTAGGGATAAAATCTTTCTAATTTGTTTCCTGGCGAGTTATGTATTGTCTTTTCTTGAAATGTTTTTATATAGGTTGTTAAATGTACCTTTCCCCATAAAGAGATATCTAGCTTTTGTTATATAACACTTACTTGTATGTTCATGGCGCGAATACGATTTTGATTTACAACTCTTTATTTATCATATCAAAAAGACAAACACATACTTTACAGTACGGTATGTTTATTTTGCAAATAAAATGAAAATCAAATAAAAAATTATTATTTCGGTA
>NW_026940365.1:0-11990 GCF_032062105.1 Saccostrea cuccullata
AAACTGTCCAATGCGTCAGATGCTAGACGGTACCGAGGTGCGTTTTAAATTAAGTACATGTAATATAATACCTGACAAAGTGGTCAGTTTGAGGCTTATATATAGTTTTTAATTTAAATAAAAAACGCTATAACGAATAGAATTTTGAAAGAAAGCACCCAGATAGCAATTAAATATCTTTCTAAGAGACCATTTTATCGATTCCTTTTTCAGGGTAAGGGACGGTCTATTTTTATAAGAAGTATGACTTCATGACATTTAATTGAGTCTTGGAGGAATGGATTCATGGACATTACAAACCATTAGAGCCTTTTAACTCTAAAAATCTAAGAGGGAGGGGGCTTAGCCCCCTCCCCCTCCCTGACATATCTTCCTATATAGCAATGTTTATATATGCATTTGACATTCATGTGAAATAAATTTTATCTATAATTAAGTTAAGTCTGAACAAAAACTTAAAATTCAGATCCCCTCTTGCTTTTATTTGAAACATTAACGATATGAAAGAAAAAAATCCACTGAAGACGCCAAGGAATCTCTAAAATGCATTAATGATTATCTTTAAACAGGAACTGGTTCGATCTCTCCTAAACATCAATAGTAATGTATTGCTTCTCGCTGTATTCAATACACTGTATAATGTTCATTGCTAGTTTTTACGCGTATATTCTTACTGACTTTAGGATTTATTTTGCAATTGTGTGTAGTGATGGTGGTGGTGGGTGGGTGGGCTATTACATTATTAATTAAGCTCTTGGTACTTTGAACTAAACGTTGCAGGTCTTCCGAATAAAAGTTTTGAGACAGGCCATTTGAGTCAGTCGGTTGGAATCTATAGGTCAAACATTCATTTTCTTAAGATGGTGTAATCTATATTACATGTATTTTTTACTAGAAAAGTAGATCTCAGTAATAGATTCAACATTCTAAAGAAGAAAAAAATCTTTTAACAAAGTCAAACAACGAAAGTTTAGTTTTTAGCTTGTAAAATATTTTATGTTGCAATAAAACCACTTTACGACTCTCCATAGATTACCCGGTATTGCCCCCTAATGTTTAAAACGTCTTGTAAAGGAGAAGTTAACACTTCATTTAGACATATATAAAATTCTCAGATCATATATTTTCAGTAAAAAGGGGAAATTTAAATCTTGGAGTGAATACAAAATGAATTATTAATTCTTTTAAAGCTTGTTTAATTACAATGGTTAAAATAGACTCCCTTGTTGTATATGGTAGCACATTTCTGCAATACATTTTTTTTCAAACTAGTAAATATTTATCTCAAAAAAAAAAAGAAGAAAATTTCGCCTTTATATATTTTTCTAGAGTTTTGATATGTTAATTAGAATACAATTTAATAATTATGAATAAAGGAAAAAAAATTGTTGCAATTTTTAAAAGATTCGTGACAGATTGACTGGACTACAGGAGGAGTAAGCATCTCCTGTTGACCGGTCATACCCGCAATGAACCCCATCTTTATTGATCAAGTGCATGTATACGGAGCTTCAAGTCAAATTTAGTTTTAAAACAAAGGTTTAATAATATCAATTGATAGGAAAGAAGTCCGTCGAAATGCAATCTAGTGATAGGTTAGTGATATAGCTTACATGGTCCTTTAAACCTAGAATTAACGGAATGCTGACTTTGTGTATGTGATAACGGAATATTACAACATAAATAACGAAAGATATGTCGAAGGAAAGGCTGATGTAAACTCATGTGTCATACAAACTATTTTGTTGTTAATTGACCTTTGTTGTAAATAATCAGTAAAACATCCAAAACATGGACTAGATCCCAGATTGCAAGATATAGTTGGGCCAACGTTGGCCCATTTTTTTTCCAACGTTGTCCCACGGTAGGTAACCTTACGTTGGTCCACGGTAATTTTGATCATCGGCCCAACGTTGGTCCAACATTTTGGCATATTGTTGGGCCAACGTAGGTATAATTGTATGACAACTAACAGCCAACCTTAAAACTGGTTCGTTAGGTTGGCCCAACGTTGGGCCTTTGTTGAAATGTCAGATGGCATATTGTTGGGCCAACGTAGCTATAAGTGTATGCCAACTAACAGCCAAACTTTACAACTGTTAGGTTAGGTTGGCCCAATGTTGGCCCTATGTTGAAATGTCAGATGGCATATTGTTGGGCCAACGTAGTTTTTAGTGTATGCCAACTAACAGCCAACGTTAACAACTGTTTGGTTAGGGTGACCCAATGTTGACCCTTTTTACAATGTCAGATGGCAAATTGTTGGGCCAACGTAGTTATTACATAGAAAAATTTGCAATTGGTTAAGTGATTCTTTACATAAACCTATTTTTATGACTGTTTAAAATAATTAATGCACAATTCAATCTGCTCCAATGCCGTTCCTTCGAAAGAAAAGATGTTTTTATACCTCCAAGTGCCTAAGAATTTCGCTAGACTGTCTTACTTCCGGTTTATCCAAACTGAATGAAAAGGTAAGTTTTGATTGGTCAATAATAAAATAAAATTTAGACAGCTGGATAGCCGTGAAGCGAGAACAATTTATTTTTCATGGTATGTTCAACGTTTGTTAAACAGTTAGTTGCAGTTTATATATTTTAGCCTTTTCAAAATAATTTTCTACGAGTAATAATGAATATTAAAAAAAGTTACGTTGTGTATGTGTATGACATTGACCAATCAGAACCTGCCATTTTATTTAGTATGGATAAACGGGAAGTAAGACAGTCTAGCGAAATTCTTAGGCACTTGGAGGTATAAAAACATCTTTTCCTTCAAAGGGACGGCATTAGAGCGGAACGAAACGGTATATATATTGATAGTAAGTTATATGTGAACGATTAATCGCGTCAAGTCTTCTGAGAAAGGCCCACAATACTTCAAACCCGAATTTGCCTCAAAAAGAGTGTCCTACCCTTCTTTTTTTTATACATACACATACTATATATTAACATTAACTTCCAGTGCCCGTGAGCTCAGCAGCTAAAATTGACACCATCTTTAGTTGGCAGTATAATTATTGGGCCAGCGTTGGCCCAATATAAACATCCAATCTTTGAAACACCTAAACAAAAGAACACTCGTGCTAACATCGGGCCAACATACTACTACCAAATTGATAAGACACTTTCTTAAAGGGTGTATAACAAACATTGGGCCAACGTTGGGCCAACATACTACTACCAATTTGATAAGACACTTTATTAAGTATGTATTACAAACATTTGGCCAACGTTGGGCCAACATACTACTATCAAATTAATAAGACGCATTCTTTTTATGGGTGTATAACAAACATTGGGCCAACGTTGGGCCAACATACTACTACCAACTTTAAAAGACACTTTCTTTAAGGGTGTATTACAGACATCGGGCCAGCGTTGGGCCAACATACTACTACCAACTTTAGAAGACACTTTCTTTCAGAGTGTACTACAAACATCGGGCCAACGTTGGGCCGAGATTCTACTACCAACTTTAAAAGACACTTTCGTAAAGGGTGTATTACAAACATCGGCCCAACGTTGGGCCAACATCAACACCCGATCCTTCCTTGGGAAGTAAAGTGAATGGAAGATGCTAACGTTGGACCAACGTTGGGCCAACATAGGAATTCTGTCATGGTCGAGAAGGTTGGCAAGGTGACATTGGTCCAACGTTGGCCCAACGTTGTTTCCCCAACGCCAACCATACAACCTTTTGCCAATGTTGGCCCAACATAGTCTTGCTATCTGGGATGATGCGGACTCTGTGGTGTTTTTTTTTTATCTCAAGTTCACTGGGATATATCGAGTCGACAAATAAATGCAATAAGTATTGTTAACTGATAAAACATCTTCGATATATCTGAATGTCGAGTTGAAGGCTACGACAAGTGTTTTCATCTTCACATATACCAGCTTTTAAGTAATTTTTTTCTTCGTTCGAATACAGAAACATGTCAGCTCATTATGGAATTAATACTAATCCGTTTTTTGTGGAAAACGTGATTTACGAAGACAACACATATGTTGTCAATAAGGAACTCCAACATCTTTTTAATATCAACGTCAGGATACTTGTATATTTCCCTAACACAAAAGTACATATATTCTATGGTAAATAATTTACTGCATGTAGTTAATCAAAGTTTTCACAATGGTAAACCAAAGTCATGGTTCTTATTATTGATTTCAGAGTTGTATAGTTGACTATAGTTAATTTTATTAGGAAATTAACTTTGTTGATGATAAATCACAAGATGTGAAAATTTTCTACTTCCGTTTTATTGTAGAAGCAGGTATCAAACTAATGAATTCTAAATTACACCGTGCTTTTCCAAATATTGTAAGGGCTAGGTGCAATTACAGAATTAAAGGTAATTTTCATATTGAAAAAAGCACAGTTTATCTACTGAATCATACCCTTACGCTAGGAATTTGAAGGAAATGAAGAATTTATATACTGATAGATGAAAAGAAGATACCTTTTTAAGTTTACCGACCACACATGGGAAGTTAACTTTTGGTTCCTTTTCCCCTGATAACCCAGCTCTAAACTTGCTAAATCCAGTATCAACAATCACAACCTCTTCGGCCATGTCCACAGAGACCATGTCACAGGTGTTGACTGTACCACTCATTTCCTTGCGGTAAATGTTATAATGTACTAGTGGAAGGCGTGAAAATTAGAATTAGTACAGATATAAGTACATCTAGGTATTTGTATATAGATACACTGTGTAAAACTCTCATAGAAAAAGAGCATTTGCAACTGTACTTGTATGGAGTTTGAATTAGAAATTCCAAGGTAAAGACTAGAATATAGAAATGAAGCTTATACCGGTACCATTACATGTATATGTAACGAAACCCGTGTCCATTTTTTAGATACATTTATCATAGTTTCCTACTGATGCTTCTTAAAAAATTTCAGGAATAAAGTAAAAAAAAAAACCTTTCTCGAACTGATGAGAATCTCTAAGCTAAATTACCTTATGCACTGAATGTTATACTTAATATAGATTAAATGTTAACAGAAGCTTACAATTCACAAAAAATATAGCATGCGTACCTTATTTCAACAATTAAAGGTTGTGATATATAAGAAGCTGCAATGAGAGACACCCTCTTGGTAATTTTTTCTGTACACCTAATTCATCTTTAATGTACAATACTTACATGTGATTGTACTTGCCAATTCGCGGAAAATGAAAAACGTTACATGTATCCTTTAAATAGAACAAGAAGGATGGTTGATAAAATGTATATTTGATGATTTTTTGATAAAAGAGATAACAAATCATTCTAAAGTGCAGGTTTAGATATTTAAGATATTTTTAACCACACATGCTGAATCCTGAATATAATGTATACAAGAAAAGACATGATGTACGAAGTGTTATCTTTTTTATGCACTCAATTTAAATAAAATATTGATTGACTTTTGATGAAGTCGACTCATAACTATACGGACCTTGGTCAGGTATAGATAGTAAAGATAGTATCCCTTTGACGGTTTTTGTTCTGTTTGTTTCATTTTAATCTTTTATTATCGTCATATTCACCTTGGCTGCCATTTTGTAGGTGAAAGTAGTGAACCTTCGTCTTTGGGTAATGATTTTAAACATACATGCCAGAAATATATAAGAAAAATATTTACAATATTGAATTAATGAATTTTTGTAGGCTTTAACGAACGTCTTTTTATCCATCAAAGCAACGGTGTTATCTTCACCTCAGTGACAATACATTTATATCGAATTGCACTTCGTTGAATAAGGAAGGGTTCTGGGGATATTGACCTACAATGTGGAAAGCATGGGGAAATAGCTCTTGCTTAAATAATGTCGATAGAAAACAGTATTTTCCAAGGCCGAAGACCGAGGTTAACTAAAACCTGACCACGTCTGTATAGTAACTAGCTGACCGAATTCAAAAGGCAATAGATTCATAATTTCAATATAGATTCGATCGAGTTTTGAATGTTTTTCTAAGTTTCAAAGACAAAGTTCATCTTGTCAGCTTCATCTTCAAAATTTATTTTTCCAATTTCTTATACCGAATCAATCTTTTTTGTTTCCCACTGAGAATTTTTTTTCTCATTTTTAGAGTCAGAAATTTTCTTATTCTTTAAATTGTAATATGTTTATGAAATGGTCAACCTTAAACATATTTAATTTGAATATTTTAGTTGTCATAGTTTTTTTTCCATATTTAGAAATTTTAATCTAATCTGGTTGACTTCCCTTTTTTGTACATAATGTTACAACAATTCTATCATGATGCAGGGGGTCAGATTGTGCAATACTGTAACTATATTATTTAATCAGGTTCAGCATTAATTGACACATTACTCATGGAAAATGCTTGCAGTACAGATATAAATTGTATATTTCCTATTTGCAAAATCAACCGACCATGATTTGCATTTGTATAATACTCTATAATTTAGTCTCATTTTGATCACAATTATTCTTGCATTGTTAAACTTTGATTTAACAAAAACATGTTCAGTCGTTTGGCAGGAGAACTAGGGAACATAAATCTTGTCTGTCTGTAGAACAAAAATAAGACATGCCTTTGAATCGAGACTATTTTGTTGATGTTCCTTATCAACGTCTATAGTAAAGGACAACGACGTTTTGAAATGACGTCATAATATGTACAAGTTTTTGCATGTCTTGGGTATCACGTTATTAGAAAGCAAGTTTTAACTTTTCATTTGCGATAGTTATAACCTGTGTGTGTTTTTGTCAGTTTTATACAAAGAAATGTTAATACTTAGCCTATACAAACGCGATTGTAAACCGATGCAAATAAAACATTTTCTAAATAAATGTGTCAAGAAATTAATTTTTCTTCTAGTGTTAATTTTATTTTTCTTTTCTGCAACCCTCTTTATAATGTATGCAATATTCATTATCACCAAATACAGCATATTTGTGAAATGAGAAATGCAAAATGCACAGTATATATTGTTATTCTTATTTTTACTGAATAATTCATTGATCTAAAAGTTCATGGAATTCCCAAAATTTTATAATAAATTTAGTTTGAAAGTCATATTTTAGAATACAACCGTTAAGCAAAAATGCTGGAAAATGTCAACACGTTCAAATTACACGTTCTTTTAAGGTCACACAATCTTTCATGAACCTGAAAAATTGTAAAATAGGGGAGGGGGGGGGGCTTTGTAACCTTAAGTTAGGTATGTGATGTCACAATCTAGGAGCATCTCACCCTCACGTTCAAGTTGACTTAGAAATTCTACAGACTACTGCATTTTTTCTCCATTTCTGTTGTCTAGAAAAGTCTGAGTACCCTCTCGTATCCACATTTTGATACATGTATAGCAATCTTTTTTTCAAAATATATACTCCGTCCATCCACATAATCACTGTGTAGAAACGGACTAGGATAAAGTGCGTTACCCTAGTCCAAGATGGCGACAAGCTCCTACGCTTCAAATTTCCATGAATAAATATCGATGAATAGTTATGAAAAACCTTACTTTATTTTGCACCAATTTGTTTTGCAGCATCAATTTTTCTTGCTCAGAAGGAAACTTTATTTAACTCTGCGTAATTAACCAGAAAACACGTTACAAAGTCTTGGCGTAGATTAGGGTAAAGTCGAAGAACTCTTTCTTTACGATTAGGGTAAAGTTTTTTCGAGACTAGGGTAAAGTTATTTATTATACAAACTAAATGTACACAGAAGAACTGCTTTATACAATTAATAAAGTTGAGAAAGGCTTTCTGGAAAATATTCAAATACCGTTACTTTTTAAGATAGTATTTTTTATCCTGCATAAAAATCATGGAAGCAAAATTCGTTTCTCTATTTAAAAAAAAGTTATATAACAGTAAATGTATATAAATAAAACATTTTTAGACAATGTATTATGATGGGTATAGCTGTATCAATATCCACAAAAATGGTTTTGAGTTTGTTATGTTTTTTATTTGTTTTGTTTTGTTTGACGACGTATTGTCAATTAACAATGGTAATTTCCATTCTAATACCGATACGATACATTCTGGTGAGCTTGAGATAAAAGATACCACAGAGTCTAAGACACCTGTTTCATATTTAGATATTTTACTTGAAAAGCCGTTATAATGGTAATCTAACAACCAAGCTCTATGATAAACGTGATGACTTTAACTTTTCTATCGTAAATTTCCCTTACTTATGCAGCAATATACCTTCATCACCTGCAATCGGAGTTTGTACACTAGTATCTCAGTTGATACGCAAGAATATGCTCACGTATGAACAATTTCTAAAACGAGGAAAATTATTGACAAACGAGTTGATAAAACAAGAATTTCAGCAGTCTCGTTTGAAGTCATCATTTCGTAAGTTCTACGGTCGATACAATGATCTTGTCAACAAATACAATTCATCATTGAGTCAAATGCTGATTGGCGTTTTTCATATTTATTGTTAGTCCATTATCTATACACTGAATTGACGACGGATTTTTCCGTCATTTCCCGATCATAACAAGGAGCACACGGCGACTGTGACTGGCTGGCAGGGGATGCTCACTCCTCCGTGATACCTGCTCCCACCTCCAATGTTTTGGAGGTCCGTGTTTGCTCTGCTCCTATTTTGTAATTGTGTTATGGACTTTTGATCTTAAATACCATATTCGTTCTCTCCATAGGTTCCATTTACAAAAGTGATGTCATTAAGTAGTCGAAGGCAATACCTCGGCTCCCCTTCAAAACGAACTTTTTATTCGAATAGTTCAGTAAATAATTTATTAAAGATTTAATACTACTGCTTTTATTTGTGCTGTTTTAAATACATTTATGCAACTTTAAAAGTGCTTAGACAGAAATTTGATGTAATTGTTTTCTAAAAATTTTGGCATAATATTATGACTGATATGCGATAACAAACCATCGGGGTTTCGAGCAGACCATCGGACTTTGGCGTCATCATCGGACTTTGGAGTTTTACCTATGTTACTATAGCATTTCACACGGAAATATAATTTTAAAAACTTACTCTTTAAATCTGGAAATTATTGAAATCAAGAATTTCGGGATGCGCTTAATTGATACATCCTTGCAAAGCTAATTTTATCCTTAATACATGTACTTATGAGAAATGAAAAAAATTATTGTGCTTTAATAAAATATATTTAAAGTATAATCCAGAACAAGAGGCCCATGGGCCTTATAGGTCACCTGAGCATTATGCAACAACTTTCCAGTAACTGAAATTGATTCATTTTTTAAGCCAGATGCTATGGCATTCACAATTTTGAAAGAGGCACCATTGATCATTATAACAATACACTTAGCAGTTGCTTAGTTTGGTTACTGAATACCCAAAGGCAGGGTAGAGGAGCAAAAAATGCATGCCAACTAATAAGTAGCGCCCCTTTCACACATGAACCCCTGACACTTAGGCCTAGATCCAAACATTGCACAATTTTTTAAAAAGGCATCCTTGCTTTTCAAAAATATTTGATTAATACCAAGGAGCAGATTTCAAACAATTCATTCATTTTTAGTATATAAGTAGCCCCCCTCCAATCCCCCCCCCCGTCTATGGTACCCCTGACCCCCTGGCCTTGAAATTCACAATTCTGGAAGATTAGGACCCTTCCTCATCATAACTATATAGATATGTTCACCTGCTTAATACCTAGAAAGGAAAATTTTCAAATAATTCATAAGAATTTCACTATAATATCAATAGAGCCCCGCCCTAATTAAAGAAACCCGACCCTGGGGCCATAAAATTCACAATTTGGAAGAGTCATTCTTGTTCATCATTACTTTATACTTAGTTAGTTTATTTAATACCAAGGAGCAGAGAAAAAAAAATCAAAGAATCCATGTATTTTCACTATATAATCAATAGAGCCCCGCCCTAACACCAGAACCCCTGACCCTGGCGCCATAAAATTCATAATTTTGGTAGCGGCACTCTTGCTCATCATAACTATGCACTTAGTTTATTTAATACCTGGGAACAGAGAAGAAGATTTTCAAAGAATTCGTGTATTTTCACTAAATAATCTATAGAGCCCCACCCTAACACCAGAACCCTGACCCTGGGGCAATAAATTCAAAATTTTGGTAGAGCCACTCTTGCTCATCATAACTATGCACTTAGTTTATTCATTTCATACCTAAGAGCAGAAAAGAAGATTTTCAAAGAATTCATGTATTTTCTCAAAGATTGCACTAATTTTAGTGGTTTTGGCCCCACCCCTCAGGCCCCAGGGAGGCAGGGATCATGAAGTTCATATTTTTTGTTCCCCTTCACCCATAGATGCTTTGTGCCAAATTTGGTTGAAATTGGTTTAGTGGTTGCAGAGAAGAAGCTGAAAATGTTCAAATGTTAACGCACAACGCACCACGCACGACGACGGACGAAAACAGATGGTAATAGGTCACCTGAGTTTACTCAAGTGACCTAAAAATTCGAGTAGAAATGTAGGAAAGCAAAACCAACTCACCAGTATTATCAGTGCGTATATACTCAGTGAAGTGTACAGAATTGAACACGGTAAAACGTCAACATTAGCAAAATCTTCGTGCACTTTTTACAAAAACACAAACGTTTCACAGGTGTTCAACTAATTGTCAGAGAAGAAACACCTTTAAAGAAATACCTTACATAAAGAAATTATAAGTATCAGAACCCCGAATATAGATTTATTTTCTCTCTCGAAGAAATGCTTTGCCAGTTACCTTAGTAGATACAGCAATTATAATTTTTCGCATCGTTTCCCGATCATAGATCCAGTGTAAGAATACTACAAAAACACCATTTCTGGCCATTATGCACACGTCAATACAATAAATAAATAAATACCCCCCCCCCTTTCTTTGTAATTTTTAAAAAATTGATCTGTAGATGTTTTAAAACCTAGTTACATTATGTCCATAAATAGGATCATAAACTAACTGCAAGAAGTAGTAATTCGCCATAGGAATTTGCTCTCGGTTCATTTTAAAATCAGAATTTTTCCGTTTATTAGTGTTTTGTGCAACGATTTAATGAAAAGGTCCAGAGTGTGTGTTGAGTCTGCTCAATGAAAAAGGTACGATAACGAACAGTGATCTAATCACTAAAAACCACAAACGATATAAATCTGTGGACGGGGTATAAAACACGGACCCCCTGGCAAATACAGAATTAGGATCAGTTGCCTAGAAGGAGTAAACATCCGTCGAAATAGGTCCTAAAACAAGGAAAAGGATATTTTACACGTACTTTACCCTAGTCACCAAAGAAGCTCAGAATATCTTTACCCTAGTCAAAAATTTACTTTACCCTAATCATGCTCAAATTTTGTATTCGCAATCTGGCTTTAATTAGCCAATGTCATGCCGCCTTTTTGCGATAGTTGTGTTCTTCTGTACGAAATAATTCAATTTTAACAACAAAATTTACAATACAAGTCTGTATAACGCTGAAACTAAGTGCAAAATGATCGAAGCGTATTTGCTTGTCGCCATCTTGGACTAGGGTAACGCACTTTACCCTAGGCCGTTTCTACACAGTGATAATGTTCCGATTTTAGTAGCTATTTAAAGCACGGTACCTTGGCGGTCCATTTGCTTACTACATTTTTGTCCTACTAGGTATAAGTGTTTAAGTCATATGTTCTCTGGATTTTCAAAAAAACTTGATTGAATTTGGCACTTGATTGAATTTGGACGTTGATTAACGATGTCTAGAGGAACAGCTAATCATCAATTAATGTACTAAATTTACTGTTAAATCAATCAAACTTTACAAAAAAGGTTTATAAAAACTCAAGAAATACGGTAAAGCAGAAAAGTTCGGGAGGATAATATTTCAGTGATTTTTCATCTAAAATAGTTTTACGGGCATTTAATTTCGTTCTTTTGAAAGTAATCCTATTCAATAGAAATTCATATAAAAATTTCGTTTGGGATTTAATGTCGTTGATTATTGTTAACAACGAAGGAAGCGAAATTTAACCCCTACAAATATTTCTTCTTTTACATTATA
>NW_026940366.1:0-12020 GCF_032062105.1 Saccostrea cuccullata
ATACAACACAACTTCAATGGAACCCGTGGCGTAGTGGTTAGAGCGCTCGCCTGCTAATCAGTGGGTCCAGGGATCGAATCCTGCTGGAGCACCTTATTTTTTTTTATTTATTTTTTTTTTATTTTTTTTTTTTGCGTTTTTCTTCGTTTTTTCAACCCAAATGACACGGAAACACTTAAAAAGCTGGAAAGACCTCTTATTGTTCTGTGAACAATAAGTCTCCTAGTTATTTTTCCGCCGTGTGATTTTTTGTTTCAAGATTTATCGAAAAGATTTTTATATCATTAGAATACACTTCGTAAAAGATTTTTGCAGTTGACCCTGCGTATAAGAACTTTGACCTCTTTTGGAGTTATTACCCCTTTCGCAAAAAAGCTTGTTATCGCTACTCCTCCGAAACCGTAAACTGTAGAGAAATGAAACCTTCAATATTGTCTTCGACTAATTTAGTAGACACTCCAATGATTTATTGCGAAAGTATTCGTTGACCCTTCAATGAGTTATTGCCCCTGAAACTTTATGAATTTTAGGAATAATTAAAATTTTTCAAAACGAGAAGGTGTAGAGACATGGGACCAACTGCATAAGATTCATTGACCTTTGACCTTAAAATTCATGTAAAGGTCAAAGGTCAAGGTCATTCCAAAAATAAGAAATTTAGCTCTTTTTATCTCTCTATTGTCTTTCAACATATACTTAATGTCTATGCATCATTAATATGTACTCTTAAAACTGTTTCAAAGATTCCATTCATATCCCATAACATTAACCCTTTGAAAAGTTATTGCCCCTTTTGCGAAAAACTTTGTTATCGCTACTCCTCCGAAACTGTAGACCGTAGAGACACCAAACCTTCACTAATGTCTTAAGGGTCTTTAGGCCTAACTTCACTATATAAGTGCAAAAGAATCAGATGACCCCTTATATGAGTTATTGCCCTTTAACTTCTTTATACTTACTATTAAACCTTATATCTTGAAAACTATAAATGGTAGAAGCATGGGGTTAATTGCAATATGACCCTTGACCTTTGACCTTGAAAATTTTTTCAAGGTCAAAGGTCAAGGTCATTTTAAAAAAAAAAAAAATTTTTTACATTTTCATTTTTTTTCAAGCCATTTCCCTTAAGATTAAATTTAGAGAGTAAAATATAAAACTATAAGAAATTTAAAAAGGTGGAAAGACCTCTTATTGTTCTGTGAACAATAAGTCTCCTAGTATTTAGGTCTTTCCACCTTTCTGTGGAAAGACCTATTGAAATTGTTCTGTTTATTATTAGGGTCTTCCGTCTCCAACGGAAGACCCTTCTATTATTCTATTGTTTCTTTTTCACTTTTATTAGGGTCTTCCGTCTTCAGCGGAAGACCCTTCTATTATTCTATTGTTTCTTTTTCACTTTTATTATTCTTTTTTCTTTTCTTTACAAATTTTGTGCAGAGGATTTCTCGGAGATGGCTCGTTCAATTTTGTTCAAATTTTCAGGGTTGATGCATCTTTATCTGAAGTTAATTCCGGCACTTTCGTTTTTGAAAAGTCACTTCCGGTAAGAAGTTATCGCCCTTTTATCGAATTTTTAGTGACCATTTTGTCGACACAAAAACTCAAGAACCACAAAAGCTAGAGTGTTGAAATTTTTAGTGATAGTATAGGACATGTTGTAGTTGTGCACCTGGGTTTTCAAATTTTCCGGAAGTGTCTAGTATGGAGGGTCGGTAGGGGTCAAAATTTAGGACACGAATCATGACTGATTTTTAATGACATTTTGCATTATATCTTTTAAAGTATAATTATTTTGTAAAAACATACTGAACAAAATTTGTGCAGAATGACAAGATCTTCAAACCGATATCAAGAAAAAAGTGCTGACTCATCACATTAGGGGCCAAAAGGGGCTAAAAGTCTATTTTCGATAATTCTTTAACAGTTAATATTTTGTTATACATTACTGAAGCAAAAATGTTTATCTCAACATTTTACAACTATATATTGTGATTTTAATGTCGTATAATACATGATTAGGGGCCAAAAGGGGCCAGAATGCTAAATCTTTGACGCTTTATATCTCGAAAGTGAGAAATATTTTGACAAGTAATATTGAACAAAAGATGTTCAAAATCACGTTCTGAACAATATGTAGCCTTTCATTTTTCGCTAAAAGTCCCCATTAGGGAGTTGAAGGGTTGGCCCCTAAATATTTCTTTTGCAAATAACTCGAAAACGGTAAAGAATCTCTGAATAGTTGTTGAACAAAAAGTATTCAAAATTCTAAGACCTTCAAGATGATATCAACAAAAAGGGTAACTCTTTAACAGTCAATATTTTTTTATACATTACTGAAGCAAAAATGTTTATCTCAACAATCTACCACTGTATATTATGATTTTAATGTCGTATATTACATGATTAGGGGCCAAAACTGGCCAGAATGCTAAATCTTTGACGCTTTATATCTCGAAAGTTAGAAATATTTTGACAAGTAAAATTGAACAAAAGATGTTCAAAATCATGTTCTGAACAATATGCAATCTTTCATTTTTCGCTAAATGTCCCCGTTAGGGAGTTGTAGGGTGGCCCCTAAATAATTCTTATGCAAATAACTCAAAAACGAATAAGAATCTCTGAATAGTTGTTGAACGAAAAGTGTATAAAATCATAAAAGCTTTAAAATGAAATCAAGAAAAAGGGGCTGGACACTCAAATTAGGGGCCAAGAGGGGCCAAAAGTCTTTAATCTATAACTCTTTATCAGTTAATATGTTGTAATACATTACTGAAGCAAAGATATTTATCTCAACAATTTACAACTATATATTATGATTTTTATTTCGTATGGTACATAATTAGGGGCTACAAGGGGCCAGAATGCTAAATCTTTGACGCTTTATATCTCGAAAGAGAGAAATATTTTGATAAGTAATATTGAACAAAAGATGTTCAAAATAATGTTCTGAACAATATGCAACTTTTCATTTTTCCTTAAACGTCCCCGTTAGGGAGTTGTAGGGTTGGCCTCTAAATATTTCTTTTGCACATAACTCCAAAACGAAAAAGAATCTCTGAATAGTTGTTGAACGAAAAGTGTATAAAATCATAAGAGCTTTAAGATGAGATCAAGAAAAAGGGGCTGGACACTCAAATTGGGGGCCAAGAGGGGCCAAAAGTCTTTCATCGATAACTCTATATCAGTAAATACTTTTTAATACATTACTGAAGCAAAGATGTTTATCTCAACCATTAACAACTATGTATTATGATTTTTTCCCCTTATATTACATAATTAGGGGCCACGAGGGGCCAGAATGCTTCATCTTTGACGCTTTATATCTCGAAAGTGAGAAATATTTTGATAAGTATTATTGAAAAAAAGATATTCAAAATCATGTTCTGAACAATATGCAACCTTTTATTTTTCGATAAACGTCTCCATTAAGGAGTTGAAGGGTTGGCCCCTAAATAATTCTTTTGCAAATAACTCGAAAACGAAAAAGAATCTTTGAATAGTTGTTGAACAAAAAGTGATCAAAATCCTAAGAGCTTTAAGATGATATGAATAAAAAGGGCTGATTCTTAAAATTAGGGGCCGTGAGGGGTCAAAGCCGATTTTTGAAGTCTTTGATGTTCAAAGTTTTTTGGCCGATTTTAGAAGTCTTTAATGTTCAATGTCTTTTACACATTATAGAAATCATTACTTTAGAATGAAAATCTCAATCAAAATCTTATCTCATCTCATCAAGAATCGGACGGAAGACCCACTCGTTGCTCGCAACGAGATCGTATCTAGTTATTAGGGTCTTCCGTCTTCAGCGGAAGACCCTTCTATTATTCTTCGGTTTCTTTTTTACCTTTATTAAGGTCTTCCGTCTCCAACGGAAGACCTTCTTGTTATTCTTCGGTTTCTTTTTCCCTATTATTATTATTATTATTATTATTATTCTTACCGATTTTGTGCACGCGATTTCTCGTAAACTACTGGACCGATTCTCATGAAACTTTTACATCTGATAGGTACTGATCTGAACCTTATTGGAAATTTTTTTCGTCGATGACGTCACTTCCGGTCGTGAGATATGGACAATTTTCTGATTTTAAAATGCAATTTTGTCTTGATTTAATAGCGAAAACTGCTTAAGATATGAACTGAAGATTAATTGGAGATGATAGTTCATGACTTATAGCGTTGCACAATCGCCTTTTCGTTCGACGTCAGTACTTCCGGTCGAAACCGGAAGCGAATTTAAAAAACGTAATTTTTCAACTTTTCTTTTTTAATATTTTTGTTTTAGAATTGAATAGAGACCCTTTTGCAGAAGCCAAATATGTAATTTGTTTGAAAATCGAAAAAGCCAATCTCGAGATATTAGCATTTGAAAACGCGAAGCGGCGATCCCGATGGCCGAATGGTTAGCGCGTTGGATTGTCACGCGGGCGACCCGGGTTCGATCCCCCGTGTGTCCAAAAAATTTTATCACTTTTTCTGCTCGATTTTTCGATTTTTATTAATTTTAGACCATTTGCAACAACATATTTTCAACTTTTAAGTATATCTTACGTAATAAGGGGTCACAAGGGGCCAGAATGCTAAATCTTTGACGCTTTATATCTTGAAAAGAGGGAATATTTTGATAAGCAATATTGAACAAAAGATGGTCAGAATAATGTTCTAAACAATATGCATACTTTGAATTTTTGTAAAATGGCCCCATTAAGGACTTGTAGGGGTGGCCCCTTAATATTTCCATTCAGCATATCTCCTTAACGAAAAGAAATCTCTGAATAGGTGTTGAACAAAAAGTCTTTGAAATCACAAGACCTTTCATTTGATATCAAGAAAAAGGGGCTGACCCCTCAAATTAGGGGCTCAGAGGGGCCAAAAGTCTTTCATCTTTAACTCTTTAATGATCAATATTTTGTGATACATTATAGAAGCAAAGGTATTCATCTTAACGATTTGCAACAATATATGATACAATTAGGACAATATGTTACGTAATAAGGGGTCACAAGGGGCCAGAATTTCAAATCTTTGACACTTTATATCTCAAAAATGGGGAATATTTTGATAAGCAATATTGAACAAAAGATGGTCAGAATAATATTCTTAACAATATGCATACTTTGAATTTTTGTAAAATGGCCCCATTAAGGACTTGTAGGGGTGGCCCCTAAATATTTCCATTCAGCATATCTCCACAACGAAAAGAAATCTCTGAATAAGTGTTGAACAAAAAATCTTCAAAGTCACAAGACCTTTCATTCAGTATCAAGAAAAAGGGGCTGACCCCTCAAATTAGGAGTTCAGAGGGGCCAAATATCTTTCATTTTTAACTCTTTATTGATTAATATTTTGTAATACATTGCAGAAGCAAAAGTATTCATCTTAACGATTTGCAACAATATATGATACAATTTGGATCATGTGTTACGTAATTAGGGGTCACAAGGGGCCAGAATGTCAAATCTTTGACGCTTTATATCTCAAAAAGAATGAATATTTTGATAAGCAATATTGAACAAAAGTTGGTCAGAATAATGTTCTCAACAATATGCATACTTTGAATTTTTGTAAAATGGCCACATTAATGACTTGTAGGGGTGGCCCCTAAATATTTATATGAATCATATCTCCACAATGAAAAGAAATCTCTGAATAGGTGTTGAACAAAAAGTCTTTGAAATCACAAGACCTTTCATTTGATATCAAGAAAAAGGGGCTGACCCCTCAAATTAGGGGCTCAGAGGGGCCAAAAGTCTCATCTTTAACTCTTAAATGATCAATATTTTGTGATACATTATAGAAGCAAAGGTATTCATCTTAACAATATGCAACAATATATGATAGAATTTGGATCATATGTTACGTAATTAGGGGTCACAAAGGGCCAGAATGCTAAATATTTGACGATTTATATCTTGAAAATGGGGAATATTTTGATAAGCAATATTGAACAAAAGATATTCAGATTAATATTCTAAAGTATATGCATACTTTGAATTTTTGAAAAATGGCCCCATTAAGGACTTGTAGGGGTGGCCCCTAAATATCTATATGAAGCATATCTCCACAACGAAAAGAAATCTCTGAATAGGTGTTGAACAAAAAGTCTTTGAAATTACAAGACCTTTCATTTGATATCAAGAAAAAGGGGCTGACACCTTAAAATAGGGGCTTAAAGGGGCCAAAAGTCTTGCATCTGTACCTCTTTAATGATCAATATTTTGTGATACATTACAGAAGCAAAGATATACATCTTAACGACTTGCAACAATATAATATAAAATTTTGGCCATATCTTACGTAATAAGGGGTCGCAATGCGGCCAAAATGCTATTTTTTGTCATGCTTTACGTCTTGAAAGGAGGGGGGTATTTTTATAAGCCATATTGAACAAAAGATGTTCAGAAAATCGTGATAAAAATGAGAAACTTTAAATTCATTGAAGGAAAACTTAATGTCATTCTCTTTTAACGAATATCTCAGTCAAAATCACATCTCATCTTATCGAGAAATTCAACGGAAGACCTACTCGTTGCTCGCAACGAGATCTCATCTAGTTATTATTATTATTATTATTTTTATTCTTTTTTCTTCTTACAAAATTTGTGCAGAAGATTTCTCGGAGATGGCTCGTTCGATTTGCTTGAAATTTTCACGGTAGATGCGTTATCATCTGAAGTTAATTCCGGCAAATTATTTTTTGGAAATTCACTTCCGGTCGGGAGTTATCGCCCTTTGATCAAAATTTGGAGGACCTCCTTGTCTGTGATGGAACTCAACAACGGCTCAAGCTAGAAAGCTGAAATTTTTAGTGATGATAGAGGACATGTTCCCATATTGCACCTGGGTCAGGATATTTTCCGGAAGTGCCTAGTATGGAAGCTCGGTAGGGGTCAAAATTTAGGACACGTTTTATGAGTGGTTTTTTGAGACATTTTGTATCATATCATTTAAAATATGAATATTTTGTAAAAACATACTGAACAACATTTGTGCAAAAATAGATCTTTAATATGATATCAAGAAAAATGTGCTGACTCATCAAATTAAGGGCTGAAAGGGGCCAACAGTTTTTATTCAATAACTCTTTTAAAGTCAATATTTTGTTATACATTACTGAAGCAAAAATGTTAATCTCAACCATCTACAACTTTATATAATAATTTTTATGTCATATGGTACATAATTAGGGGCCACAAGGGGCCAGAATGCTAAATCTTTGATGCTTTATATCTCGAAATAGAGAAATATTTTGATAAGCAATATTGAACAAAAGATGTTCAAAATAATGTTTTGAGCAATATGCAACCTTTCATTTTTTGCTAAAGGGCCCCATTAAGGAGTTGAAGGGTTGGCCCCTAAATATTTCTTTTGCTAATAGCTCAAAAACAAAAAAGAATTTCTGAACAATTGTTGAACACAAAATGTTCAAAATCTTAAGATCTTTAAGATGAGATCCCGAAAAAGGGGCTGGGCACTCGAATTAGGGGCCAAGAGGGGCCAAAAGTCTTCAATCGATAACTCTTTATCGGTTAATATTTTGTAATACATTACTGAAGCAAAGATGTTCATCTCAACCATCTACAACTATATATTATGATTTCCATGTCGTATGGTACATAATTAGGGGCCACAAGGGGCCAGAATGCTAAATCTTTGATGCTTTATATCTCGAAAGGGAGAAATATTTTGATAAGCAATATTGAACAAAAGTTGTTCAAAATAATGTTCTAAACAATATGCAACCTTTCATTTTTTGCTAAACGTCCCCATTAAGGAGTTGAAGGGTTGGCCCCTAAAAATTTCTTTTTCTAATATCTCAAAAACGAAAAAGAATTTCTGAACAATTGTTGAACACAAAATGTTCAAAATCTTAAGATCTTAAAGATGAGATCCCGAAAAAGGGGCTGGGCACTCGAATTAGGGGCCAAGAGGGGCCAAAAGTCTTCAATCGATAACTCTTTATCGGTTAATATTTTGTAATACATTACTGAAGCAAAGATGTTCATCTCAACCATCTACAACTATATATTATGATTTCCATGTCGTATGGTACATAATTAGGGGCCACAAGGGGCCAGAATGCTAAATCTTTGATGCTTTATATCTCGAAAGGGAGAAATATTTTGATAAGCAATATTGAACAAAAGTTGTTCAAAATAATGTTCTAAACAATATGCAACCTTTCATTTTTTGCTAAACGTCCCCATTAAGGAGTTGAAGGGTTGGCCCCTAAAAATTTCTTTTTCTAATATCTCAAAAACGAAAAAGGAATTTCTGAACAATTGTTGAACACAAAATGTTCAAAATCTTAAGATCTTAAAGATGAGATCCCGAAAAAGGGGCTGGGCACTCGAATTAGGGGCCAAGAGGGGCCAAAAGTCTTCAATCGATAACTCTTTATCGGTTAATATTTTGTAATACATTACTGAAGCAAAGATGTTCATCTCAACCATCTACAACTATATATTATGATTTCCATGTCGTATGGTACATAATTAGGGGCCACAAGGGGCCAGAATGCTAAATCTTTGATGCTTTATATCTCGAAAGGGAGAAATATTTTGATAAGCAATATTGAACAAAAGTTGTTCAAAATAATGTTCTAAACAATATGCAACCTTTCATTTTTTGCTAAACGTCCCCATTAAGGAGTTGAAGGGTTGGCCCCTAAAAATTTCTTTTTCTAATATCTCAAAAACGAAAAAGAATTTCTGAACAATTGTTGAACACAAAATGTTCAAAATCCTAAGATCTTTAAGATGATATGAAAAAAGAGGGCCGATTCCTAAAATTAGGGGCCGATTTTTTGAAGACTTTAATGTTCAATGTCTTTTTACAGATTGTGGTAAATCATTATTTTAGAATGAAAATCGCAATCAAAATCTTATCTCATCTCATCAAGAATTGGACGGAAGACCCACTCGTTGCTCGCAACGAGATCTCATCTAGTTATTATTATTATTTTTTTCTTTACACATTTTTGTGCAGACGATTTCTCAGAGATGCTTGAGTGGATTGCCTTGAAATTTTCAGGAATGATGTATCATGAACTAAACCTGATACTTTTTTTTTATTTTCCGAAAAATCACTTCCGGTCGGAAGTTATCGCCCTTTAATCGAATTTTTAGTGACCATTTTGTCCGGACAAAAACTCAAAAACGACAAAAGCTAGAATGCTGTCCTTTTCAGGACTGATAGACAACATATTATAGTTTTGCACCTATACTTTCAAATATTCTGGAAGTGCTTAGTATGGAAGCTCGGTAGGGGTCAAAAATTAGGACATGAATCATGACTGAAATTTTGAGACATTTTCCATCATATCTTTTAAAGTATAATTTTTTTGTTAAAACATACTGAGCAATATTTGTGCAGAATGACAAGATCTTTAATATGATATCAAGAAAAAAGTGCTGACTCATCACATTAGGGGCCGACAGGGGCCAAAAGTCTTTATACGATAACTCTGTAACAGTCAATATTTTGTAATACATTACTGAAGCAAAAATGTTTATCTCAACGATCTACAACTATATATTATAATTTTAATATCGTATGTTACATAATTAGGGGCCAAAAGGGGCCAGAATGCTAAATCTTTGACGCTTTATATCTCGAGAGTGAGAAATATTTTGATAAGTAATATTGAACAAAAGATGTTCAAATTAATATTCTAAACAATATGCAACTTTTCATTTTTTGCTAAACGTCCCCATTAAGGAGTTGAAGGGTTGGCCCCTAATTATTTCTTTTGCTAATAGCTCAAAAACGAAAAAGAATTTCTGATTAATTGTTGAACAAAAAATGTTCAAAATCTTAAGAGCTGTACGATGAGATCATGAAAAAGGGGCTGGGCACTCGAATTAGGGGCCAAGAGGGGCCAAAAGTCTTCAATCGATAACTCTTTATTAGTTAATATTTTGTAATATGTTACTGAAGCAAAGATGTTTATCTCAACGATCTACAACTATATAGTATGATTTTTATGTCGTATTTTACATAATTAGGGGCCACAAGGGGCCAGAATGCTAAATCTTTGACGCTTTATATCTCGAAAGGCAGAAATATTTTGATAAGCAATATTGAACAAAAGATGTTCAAAATAATGTTCTGAACAATATGCAACTTTTCATTTTTTGCTAAAGGTCCCCATTAAGGAGTTGAAGGGTTGGCCCCTAAATATTTCTTTTGCTAATAGCTCAAAAACGAAAAAGAATTTCTGATTAATTGTTGAACAAAAAATGTTCAAAATCTTAAGATCTTTAAGATGAGATCCTGAAAAAGGGGCTGGGCACTCGAATTAGGGGCCAAGAGGGGCCAAAAGTCTTCAATCGATAACTCTTTATTAGTTAATATTTTGTAATACATTTCTGAAGCAAAGATGTTTATCTCAACCATCTACAACTATATGTTATGATTTTTATGTCGTATGGTATATAATTAGGGGCCACAAGGGGCCAAAATGCTAAATCTTTGATGCTTTATATCTCGAAAGGCAGAAATATTTTGATAAGCAGTATTGAACAAAAGATGTTCAAAATCATGTTCTAAACAATATGCAACCTTTCATTTTTTGCTAAACGTCCCCTTTAAGGAGTTGAAGGGTTGGCCCCTAAATATTTCTTTTGCTAATAGCTCAAAAACGAAAAAGAATTTCTGATTAATTGTTGAACAAAAATGTTCAAAATCTTAAGAGCTGTACGATGAGATCATGAAAAAGGGGCTGGGCACTCGAATTAGGGGCCAAGAGGGGCCAAAAGTCTTCAATCGATAATTCTTTATTAGTTAATATTTTGTAATATGTTACTGAAGCAAAGATGTTTATCTCAACAATCTACAACTATATATTATAATTTTAATGTCGTATGTTAAATAATTAGGGGCCACAAGGGGCCAGAATGCAAAACTTTTGATGCTTTGTATCTCGAAAGGCAGAAATATTTTGAGAAGCAATATTGAACAAAGGATGTTCTAAATAATGTTCTGAACATATGCAACCTTTCATTTTTTGCTAAACGTCCCCATTAAGGAGATGAAGAGTTGGCCCCTAAATATTTCTTTTGCTAATAGCTCAAAAAACGAAAAGAATTTCTTCACAGTTGTTGAAAAAAAAGTGATCGAAATCCTAAGAGCTTTTAGATGACATGAAGAAAAAGGGCTGATTCCTACAATTAGGGGCCGTTAAGGGCCAAAAGCCGATTTTTTAAGTCTTTAATGTTCAATGTCTTTTTACAGATTGTGGTAAATCATTATCTTTTAATGAAAATCTCAATCAAAATCTTATCTCATCTTATCAAGAATTGGACGGAAGACCCACTCGTTGCTTGCAACGAGATCGTATCTAGTTATTATTATTTTTATTTTTTTTATTATTTTTCCGCCGCATGTTTTTTTGTTTGAAGATATATCGAAAAGATTTATAGTTCATAAGAATGTACTCCGTAAAAGATTATTGCAGTTCACCCTGCGTAATGGAACCTTGACCCCTTTCGAAGTTATTGCCCCTTTTGCAAGAAATGGTTGTTATCGCTACTCCTAAGAAACCATAAACCGCAGAGGTATGAAACCTTTACCAATGTCTTCGACTAATTAAGGGGACTCTTCAATCTATTCATTGCGAAAGCATTCGCTGACCCCTTCAATGAGTTATTGCCCCTGAAACTTTTTGAATTTTACAAATAATTAAAAATTTTCAAAACGAGAAGTCGTAGAGACATGGGACCAACTGCATAAGATCCAATAACCTTTGACCTTATAATTCTTGTAAAGGTCAAAGGTCAAGGTCATTCTAAAATTTAGAAATTAAGCTCTTTTTGTATCTCTTTTGTCTTTTAACATATACTTAATGTCTATACATCATCAATATGAACTCTTAAAACTGTTTGAAAGATTTCATTTTTGTCCCCTAAAATTAAACCTTTTTTAAGTTATTGCCCCTTGTGTGAAAAACTTTAATATCGCTACTACTCCGAAAATGTAGACCGTAGAGACACCAAACCTTCACTAATGTCTTAAGGGTCTTT
>NW_026940367.1:0-12153 GCF_032062105.1 Saccostrea cuccullata
GTCTTTACGGTATACTTCATACACATGATTCTCCAGGTCAATATGCCTTAACACAACATACTCATGTTCGCTCCATGTATCCTGAATTTTGTTCCTGCCGGTCACACGATTACGAAGTAACACTACGGTTCCTAGTTCGAGTCCATCTATATCTCTGACTATCTTCACCATTTTCTTTCTAGCCTGTGCTGCAATCTGCAGTTGCTCCCCTGCTTTTCATAGATTTTCATATGGGTCATAATTTAACACCGTCCACACAGTTTGGTGTCCTGAACTAATCTGACAAACCTGGCCAAAACCCCTGGATAAGTGACTATAAATACATGTATCGTTAAACTTGACAAACAGGTTTACGAACCGATGCCGCAGCTCTGTATGCTACAATTCAGTGACCATCGATGCGTGCAAGTAAAACACTCCAATATGTATGGAAGCGCATTTGGAGCAATATTTACAATATTGTGACAATATCGCTACAATGCCCATCTTGAGTCTGCGCTCTATATATGTACAAAGAACCGTACATGGTCATGCATAAGAAATGATTTCCCTGGTCACTTTAAATGGTTTGCTATTTGGTTAAGTGTTCTCCACACTTTTTATCTTTTAAAGACACATTACTGAGGGCTCTGTTTAGCATATCTCCAAACACGGGAATTTTTTAGACTGAATAAGATTGCAAACTTTATTTGAATCATTATAGATATATACAGTATAGATATATAGAATTTAGGATTCAGTTTCTGCGTCATCAATTACACATTCCTGTATGTAGCGGTAATGTATGGTGTCCGGATAGGGCCATTACGTTAGCGCGACATCACGCTAACACACAACACGCCGTCGCGCTAATGCAACTTTGCTCCATACGCCTTCGCGCCAACGTATCTTACACAACGCACCGTCGCACTAGCACATAACACACTGTCGCACTAACACAACATTGCACAATGCGCCGTAGCGCTAACACACAACACGCCGTCACGCTTACGCTAAAAGCGCATTGTGCAAAGTTGTGTTGTTATTTTGACGGCGCGTTGTGTGTTTGAGTGACAGCGCGATGTGCAAAGTTGCGTTAGCGCGTCGGCATGTAATGTGTCAGCGCAACAGCGTGTTGTGTGTTATCGCCACGGTGCGTTTATCTGAATGCGATGTTGCGCTAATGCAAATGGCCCTATCCGGACACCATAAAAATTAGAATCAATCGTCTAATTGATGTGAGATGTAAGGTTTATAAGAGCGCAACATTTTATTGAGGAGTAGTGATAATGATTAGATAGTTTAGCAGTATTATTGAACTCCTAGCGTACTTCATAATGAAGATATTTAGACGTAATTTATAACCAAATTACCCATTTATTATCAACACAGTAATTGATTTCAAAACCCAATTAGTATAACTTCCGAAAGATTTTTTTGAAAAATCATACATAATAAATATTTTTACATTAGATACGGGCATTTTAATTATAAGATGACAAAAAGAGTTTATCATTATTTAATGATATAATTTGCCTCGAGTTTGTTATAACTGTGAAATTTGTAATTTTATTTTATAGCCACCATGAGAGTCGCCATATTCGGTTCCTCCTACGTAAAGGTAGCTTCAAGCTTTACAGACTTTGTCCTGCCATTTGAAGTCGGGTGGTTTGGAGTTGGTGGGATGACAGCTTCTCAACCTTGTCCAACTGGGTACCTGTAAAGTGCGAATCGAACTGAAACGAAACGAAATCTACCGAAGACTAGTAAATTTACTGTCCATACAAAACAAGTAGTTTTCAAGGTATACCTGTATGCATCAAGTAACTTTCACTAGGTATTTAAATATGTGTAACTTTTATATCAGCTAGTCTATTTTTACTTCATATAAAATTTATATAGTGAACGAAATCTACCGAAACAAAGCGAAACAAAACTTTCAGAATGTTTTTCAAATTAAGGTAAACTTGTATACATCAAGTTATAAGATGTGATGTGTAACTGTATATGGTCTATTTTTACTTCATATAAAATTTATATAGTAAGCTTGTTTGCACATGCATTTGTTTCGTATGAGGGATACCCATCTTGTTTTTGACACGGGGTCCTAACTGAAGTTTAAGCACCCTCGCTTCAGATTCATATTTTGTTAATATATTAATAATTTACATACATTAATTTGACATCGTTCGCTTTGAGAGAATATTTCCTTGTCAATTAAATCCTTTTAGACGTCTTTTATTGAGCCTCTTTATTGCAAACTACTAATTTCTCCCTCAAAAGTTACCCCGATACTAAATAAGGCCGTATGAACGTAGATGGGATACACACTGCAGTTAGAGTTACATGTATAAGTAAACGATAAAACCACCTAGACACCTCGCATTGAAATACTCGTAAGTCTCTGGTTTTGAACCTTTACATGTAATACTTCAGTTTTGATAGATATGTTTCATCATGGGCTTCGCAAGCAAATTGACAGGGGGGGGGGGGGGGGGGCTTAACCAAACAGAAAGGAAAACCCAAAATTTCAATACCTGTTTAATATGTACCTTTGCAAAAAGGTGGGGGGGGGCTAAACCTCCCTGCGTTTATGTCATACTTAATTGTGTTAATATAACACTAAATAATTACCACTTAATTACAAAAAATAGGACCGTGTGTACGTAGGAAGGATACACAAGATTCCGGCTGGAGTTACTTGTATAATTGAACTATAAAACCAGACATCTCGGAATGATATACAAAATACTCGGAAATCTCTGGTTTATCCTATGTTTTAAGACATTTGCTACATACAACAGTACAGTGACTTTATTTCGACCCGTACATAAACGAGCCTTTACATGTAACATATCAGTTTTGATAGATATTTTGTATTTATATACAGAAGGGCTGGAAATAAATGTAAGACATAAAAATTTGAAAATAGTTCTCATATTGAAATTTTACATGCATGTAGTACGTGCGTTCGTGCATATTTGCAGCTTGCAAGAATGTAAATCCTTCATTAGACTGACAAGGGAGCATAATTTTTCGTAAATCAAATTTTTTATTAACAAGTGCAAGAACTACATATGCATTTTATTTGAAGTAAAAAAACGTCCACAAGGAGTAACAAATATATAAATCACGATGTAGTACCTAAACGGTTGCTATCAGAAAAAATTGCGCGTTCATCACTGCTATCTGAAAATTGAGCGGTTGCTCGTGGAAAAAAAATGGATGAAATTGTAAGTATTTTTCTTCGCTGGCTCAACAAAATGGTCAATAATTCAATTAATAAAGTTTAGCTGCTTGGTATTCCACTCTTACGGAACGTTACATATATTTTTAAACTAACTTGTATATTTAGAATTTTAATGAATTAAAGAATTGCTGATATATAAGACGAAAACTGTTGAAAGCGTTGGACACATTTACATGCACGTAAGAAATATTTTAAAATAGCGTCAGAAGTTTTAGATATTTGATAAAAATGAATCGATAGTTCGTTAAGTATTTGTAAATAGTATTGGTTATTTTATATCATTGTCCACTTTGATGGGTTTCTTAAAGGCTAGAGCGTTTTTATTAGGAGAATCTTGTGTTACGGCTACTATTAGACAACGGCACCGGTTACTATTGGAATAGGTTTAAGTTTTTAAATTTCATGAAATCACATTCTCAATTTACATATGTTTTGCAATTTTAGTTAAGAAAACTATATACTTTCTTTTCTTCCTTTTTTTTTTTTTTTTTTTTGGTGTAACCCCCCCCCCACTTTCAATTCCTACGCCTTTGGCACACGTGCGCACACACACAACTGTTAAAGTTTTGTGTTGGTCATTAAATCATGTGACCATTCAATTTATTATATATCAGGTATGTTATTATGCCAGTTTAATTAAATTTACGATTTGGAATTTAAAAAATCATATATATAATTATCGATTCAAAAACCACGAGAGATTATTTGTCTCAAACATTCACGCAACCCACCTCTATAAATCCAAGCATAAACCTACAAATTAACAACCTCTATATATCTGATTTTAAAAAAAAAGGAATTGTAAAATGAATAAAGCTCACATAAAGTTATAAAGGTTTGGTGTCAAACGTTGATAATTTCTCAAGTACATGTAAAGTGCACAATGTACATAAGAGTAAAACGTGGACAATAACGTATGTACATAGGAGCTTACATTTATTACGATTTGCATACGTATATATAGGACGTTCATATACTGTACATGTGCATCGGGTAAAGCACGTTGAAGGTAAAGGGTGGGGTGTCTGCTCCTCTTTCCACCTTTTTGTTAAGAGAATTTTCTGTGTTTTTTTAAAGAATCTTTGCTGTAGTAGTGTCAAAGACTCCCAGAGTCCAACAATTATTTTAATGAAATATATTAAGTCAATCAATTTACAAGAAATATGAAAGTAAAAAGAAGTGGAAAACATCAATATAAAACCACGCTTTCTTTCGGGGGGGGGGGGTGTGCTCGTATTTTCTTGCCTATATAATTTAAAGAACTCTTAAAAGCCTAATGGGGGAAGGGGGGTCGATGTTTTGAATATTGCATGTTAGTCATACAACGAACCAATGCATCACCGTACTTCGAAAAAGAAATATGGAATTAGAAATATTTGACAAAGCTTACACTTAAACTTTTCTATATTATACATGTTTAAGTGTACATGTAGGCTACAAAAATTCCCAAAAACTCTAACTTAAGAAAGTTTTTAAAGAAAATTAATGATTGTAAATGATAGTAAAAATATATATATGTTATTTCAAATTGATTTACGGGTCCTTTCGTAAGCTTTCTTTTTGAGTTGTGTAGCAATGCTTTTTGAAGATCAGCTCTACTTTGCAAAAATACGATACATTCGAGTTACAGACCCCCCCCCCCCCCCCCCCTCCACAATTTGTTCAAAGCATAACCTTTACTTTCTAAAATGTTTATTGAAAGGTCTGTTGACTTTCTTCCAAGCATAACATTTACTATATTGAAAATTTTCATTGAAGGCCCCCTATTTTATTGCAGTACAGTCAAAGAAGGGTAGGCAGTAGCGCGTGAGAAAAAAATGGCGCTGAAAGAAGTTTGACAACTTTCCTTTTTTCCCATGTCTGCTTTTTAAAAAATTGATTTGAATTTTTCTGCCCCCTCCCCCCTTTTCAAAATCGAAATTACACCCCTGAGTTAAGTTGGTAAAAGTCAACTGCATATATAGACATCTTATTTCACATGCATATATTTAAAATGACATCTTAGTTTTTCATCTCTGTTAATAAGGACAAATTTTAGATATATAAAATGTATATTTTAGACATTTGCTGCCATAAGTTTGTTTCACATCTCTGTTAATAAGGAAAATTTTCAAATAGCAGCCGATGCGATGTTTTCAGTTATTAACCGGTGCAATATATGCTAAGACTCTGATAGCAACCGTAACTTTAAAAAATCGTGTTTTGTCCAAAAATCTCTTTTAAAATACACTTGTCAATTTTTAAAAAAATATTTCTAAGAATTATTATAGATTGACGGATCTTCAAATACCAAAATACCCACAATCTGAATAATAGATGATGTAAAAAAGCATGAAAAGTGGGTATTTATCGACTGAAGATTCGGTACAGGCTTCGGAAATTTTACTAATTTTAAATTATTAGGGGCTATTCAGCAAATTACACATGACAACATCTATAGAAATACCTTACTTGTTCCGTGCACCTGGACTTTTCAGAGACTAACTTGATTTGGGGTCATGATTTTACAGTTTTACAACTTGTTCCAAGAGTTTTCAACATATTTATTTCTGCTAGCAGCCGTAAAATTTTCGAATAGCAGCACTGAACGCGGTTTTGTTCCGATAGCAGCCGTTTAGGTACTACACCGTGTAAATATTTTCATGATTTACCTTGATTTAGGGGGAAACACAGATTTCAATAGTTTGTTTCGTTTCGTTTCGGCAGGTTTCGTTTTGATTTTGTTTCGTTTCGTCTTGATTTCGTTCCGTGTCGGTAAGTTTCGTTTCGGTAGATTTCTTTTCGTTTCGTTTCTTTTCGTTCGCACTTTACAGGTACCTGTCCAAATATCATCTCCAAGATGTTGAGGTATAACCCAGACATCGTTGTAGTATGCTTAGGTGGAAGCGACATTTCTAGTGGAGCCGAGGCGTCTACAGTCATTGACTGTCTGTAAAGCCTTTTCGACCAAATTAAAGTCTTGAATTCCAGCTGCAGACAAACAGAGATGTTCTTCACAGAATCGTTTGTAGAAGGAAGATTTCGCTTTCCTTTGCAGCGTGGGGAGGTTAATGCAAGGCGTTCAGGACTGTTAACAATAAGAAGAAAATTGGCAGAACTCATCAGAATATATGTCAAATTTCAAGACATTACCTTTCCGATGAGACCCACTTCAACGGGGCGGGAACAGTCCTCTTCTTGCTTTCAATAAGCAAGACCATCAAGAGTCGCTCCTAGAAGTTGAAAATAAACGGCCCTTGTAAGGGCCATTCAATACATCGAAAAGATACCTATGAATACAGACGTAGAAACGTCGCACTTGACGTATATGCCCATTTATTTTACCGAACTTACCGGTAAATGAAAAGAAATACGTAATACCTATAAATATACAGTATAGTATATAATACACAATTACTAAAAACTTCTTTTTTATAATTCCCGGATAAAGTGATATTTGCTCGAATAGTTTTATCTAAACTCGTCATATCTCGTCATATCTACACAAAACATTTTAGTTAGGAATTTAAAACAAGAAACATTTTGATTTAAGCGGCAAATCACAATGTTCCTGTTATCAGGCAACATACTGAAATTATCTGTTATAAATAGAATATGTATCATAAAAATCTATGAATATGCCATATTAAAACAGTGCATGAAATATTGCAGGCGCGTATATTATTTGAACAATCGATTTTTTTTTCATACATAAACTTTATAAGTAGCCTATCACGAGCTTATTACCGGGACTTATGTTAAAACACAATAATATTCTCTTTCACTCACTCTAGCATATCCCAAAGGAGGTGTAATCCCCCCTCTCCCATCCAAATTTGCTAAATTGCATTTCTTTTGTTTTGGAAGAGCATAAAACGTGCTTTATCCTTGTCTGCTGCAGCAAAAATTTCGTATTTGTGAGAAATTAAAATTTTACATATCATGAAAATCCTTAGAAAATGTATACATGTACAATTTGTACCTAAATGTACACGTACATGCTAATACTCTCTCCTCTTCAAATTTCGCCAATCAATTCTTACCCGATTATTTATTTAATTTTGATTGCTTTTTTACAACATGCCATTAAATTCTCAAATACCATGAACAATCAAGAGGAATTTAACAAATCTCCATTAATTGATCGAAACAATTAGAAGGATATGGAAATAACGAACTGTATACAATCTCAACGTCCATTAAACAAATATACAAAATAAGAGCAGAGCAAACACGGACCTCTGAAACATCAGAGGTGGGATCAGGTGCCATGGAGGAGTGAGCATCCCCTGCCGACCGGTCACACCCGCCGTGTGCTCGTTGTCATAATCAGGAAATAACGGAAAAAATCCGTGGTCAATTCAGTGTATAAATAATGGACTAACAATTGGTATGAAAAACGTCAGTCAGCATTTCATTCAATGATAAATTGTATTTGCTGACAAGGTCACTGTATCAACCATAGAATTTACGAAATGATGACTTTAAACGAGACTGTTGATATTCTTGTTTTATCAACATGCAAAAATCATTTGTTGCAAATTAGATAAGACAAACCGTTATCATTAATAAACACTATTTTTAATTTTTGATGGACATTTTGTGAGACAGACATAACGAGAAGAAATTTTAGATGATCGGCGGACACTTTGCGACGGCAGAAATAGTGTGCCGATTTTTTTTTTGGGGGGGGGGAGGCGGACATTTCTTGGCGACGGACATAATATTACTATTTTGGGGGGAGAAAGGCAGACATTTTGTAGCGAAAAGAGGCGGACATTTCGTGACAGCGGACATAACGTGACGATTTTTCCGAAAAAGAGGCGGACATTTCGTGACGGCGGACATAACGTGACGGTGGACAAAACGTGACTCAACAGCGTACTTTTTGTAGTGAAAAAGTGGCGGACATTTCGTGACGGCGGACATAATGTGACGGCGGACAAAACGTGACTCAACAGCGTACTTTTTGTAGTGAAAAAGTGGCGGACATTTCGTGACGGCGGACATAATGTGACGGCGGACAAAACGTGACTCAATAAAACTTGTTTATGCATAAACATTTAGGTATATCACTAGGCTTTAAATAAAGTTAGAATTAACTGGATTATCACCATTGTGGCATGGAAAAAAGCTACTGATTGCTATAAATAAAGTCAAGGTATATATTTTCCATTGAAACTATTTATATCCAGATGGAAAAATATGAAACAAAAATAATTTTTTGAAATCCATGTTTCCAGGCTTTTGAATAAATTTTCTATAAAAAATCTTTTTCTCATAAACTGATCGATTTATCTCTTTTGATAAGAAATACATGAGAAATAAATGCATTGAATCAGTGTCATGACCAGTCCAAAATGTGTAATGTCATATATTTATTTTACTCTGATTTGTTACGTATTGTAAAATAGTCCTGCCTCTCTATGTATCTGTATACACACAATCTCTTTTCCCCATAGCGTAATCCAACCCAGAGAAGATGAGTTTTGTCGTCATAACTCAGGCCCATTGGTTTGTTTATCCCCTGATGCCGTGTCATAGTTAATGACAGGAAGTGACCGTCCCTGCCAAGCATATGTATTGTGTCGGTGATTAAATCACACACCAGGATGTGTGACAGAGCGTCTGTACAGATTCCTAATGGCAATAGTCCTGATCCTGATGGTAGACCTCTGTAGGAGAAACGATGCTCTTCCTCCACTCTCTGTCACCACAACAGCACCATTCGCAAAATAATAACAGTCAGACACAATAACATCTCCATTCTTGTTCTCTGTGATTAAGATAGGATCAGAATACAGTTTTTGGCCTGTGCTGTCATGCTGTATTGCCTGTTTGAATCGCCCTTTGTCATTATAGCGTGCTATTATGCCTGAATTACAGGACTGCATCCCGACCAGCAATTCACCGTTGAGGTGGGAGGAGTATATACACTGTGGTGTCCATGGTTTTTCTTTATTCATCAATGTAAACTTTGTTCTGTTATCTTTAGAGAGCTTGATAATTTTACCATCCCTGTGTATATAAATAAGATCACCAGTAAGATTCACTGTGTGTTGTCCAAACAAGTCAATTTCATGATGATGTAGCATGTCACCCTATAAGTTTATCAAGCTAAGATTTTTACCATCACTGATACAGGCCTGGTCTGGTGTCAAACCGGAAATATGATATATTTCACCTGGTACATTGACGGACCTGTGTAACACAGGTGTAGACATCAGTTTCAGCAGACTTTCATCACTCACTTGTCTTTTTCCTGTTCTTATTATTTGGATTTCACCCAGTAAATTAGTCACATCCTTTGTGTTGATTTCTTCAATCAGACAAACCAGGGCGTATTGTGTGAAGACTAGCAGTGTCTTTTAACTTGTATACACGAGTCTTCTTTAGGAATATAAGGAATTTTAGAGGTCTGTTTGCCAAATGGTCAGATCTGTGTTCAACGTTTTCTAGACTGGCAAGGTGTCTGTTTATTTTTCTCTTCTGATGATGTAAACTTTGAATAATTTTTTTGCATCTGATTTTAACATCACACATGGCACGCGGGTTTGTTAAGGCAGCACATGGATCAGAATTCTGGTGATTAATACATTTTTATAATTATGCAACACTAATAAATCGGAAAAGTCAAGGATAAAACTTTTACTATAATCATGTATTCTATAGACTTCAATGGAACTTATACTACAGGAGGCACTTCACCATGACGTCACCACGTGACGTCTATAATTAGAAAATATGCCTTAATGAAAAAGTGAAAAGTTTAACACTACCCCGGGGATAAAAAGTTTCAATTTATATTAATAGTTACGTTAAAACATCTCTGTACCATGAAAAGTGCTGCTAGAATCCTACTGTCCTCTTATAGAAATAATTATTCAACAATTTTGGACGAAACCTTCCCAAAATTTTTACATTTTGTTCATAACATCGAAAAAAATGCATCAATTCCCGTAAACCATACGATTCTAGCAGCACTTTCCAAAAACAAAAGAATAAGAACTTTAGAAAGAAACAAAAATTAAGTTTCAAGGTATGCGGCGTAGTGTTGAACTTTTGCATCTTTTTTGTTACGAACGACAGAGGAAAGGCTGATCGGCAAGTAAACACCCTCCCTTCTTTCATTTTACGAAGAAATTACAGAATTATATTACCATACCTTATTCATATGCTTTAGTCCCACAAGAATCACACATGAATTTCATTCTAAATGCTTTTCAACTCCGATTTCTTGTGTTTGTTTACATCAATTTTCGTTACTTTTCACTTTCACTCTGCTACTGCATGATCAACAGTTATGACGTCACGGGTTTGGTATGTAACCCCTGTGATAACTACAGAGGCCCAGGAACGACAAAATCCCGTTGATATTATTCCTCTGCCTATTTTGGTTCATTTTAAGACCTCAAATCAATCTTAGATATCGATTTTAAGAAATTGTTATCTCTAAATCTCACGTCATATAGCTTATTATGACGTCAAAGCATATAGGCAAGTAGAATATTTGGATGTAACCTTAACCTACCTGCGCAGCGTCTATGACGTTACTTATATATAGTTTCTGGGCTTTTATTAACATCTTTGACTAATTGTTGGAGATTTCTGAGTGATATTTTTTTATATCAGCTTTGATTCCTGTCAGAACACAGCAGCTATTATAGAAAGTCTCACTTCTGATGTTGTGAATGATTTCTCTGTGTTTTTGACGGTTTGTTTTGTATGCCGTTCTAATGTCAAGTATATTGTGATTTCTGTGTTCTTTACATTGGAAACAGAAAGGCAAATCACATGACTTGCAGAACATTTCATAGATGTTGTATTCATGTCTTACACAGGTCTCCTGTTTTGTAATGAATTCATATTTCTCACGGTAAATCACAACATCGTGGTGTATGGTATCTAGATCTATAACATGTCTCTCTTTACACAGTAGACAAAGGTCTTGTTTACACGTGTTACAGTAGAATTCTGTGTCCCCCTGACATTCATAACACAATCGGGCTTTACACTGCGTCCTAAGTCTTAGATTGTTCATGATTTAGCAGCTCATTCAGTAGTCACAAAATCTGCCAAAATGAGTCAATTACAATTAAAATAAATATTTCATGTTTAAAAGCATCTTTTAAATATAAGTTCTGTTTTGTTTAGCAAAATAACTTGAGAAAAAATTAAAATTAATGATCTAAAAGAAAAATTACGCGTCACAGTACACAATACATGCATTCGTCAGGTGACTGTCAAAACAGTTAATGAAACTACATATTAGATTCAATGAAGGAGGAAGGAGTACCAATGAAGGTCTTCAAATTGATATTAAATACACCTGGTAATATAGCTTCTACAATCTACAATTCGTTTACTTTTCTATATCTCTCTTTCTCTCTGTCTCTATCTCTCGTTCTCTCTTTCAACTTTGTCTTAATAAAGAACAGTTCATATATCGATCAATGTCAGATAAGCATGCATATAAATTCAAACTTAAACAGAAATATATTTTTGATTGTATAGTAGGACTTACTGTTAAATTTGAATGGAATCAAAATAACGTACTTATAAACTGTTTATATATTAAATTTTCGGAAAAACACACATCTTGTACAGTACCGTACTTCTTTTTTTTCTATCTGAGAATACGAATCATAGTTCCAAACCTTGTATTTCAATTGCACGTTGATAATGATCACAGAATAACTGAATGAATTGAAAAGCATACAGACTGCCCATAGAAAAAAAGGTGTGAAATAATGCTTTAACTAAAGAATGGCGTACTTTAAACTTTAAATTTTGCGGTATTATTATTCTTTCAAAAGATTTAAATGTCCTAGCGATTGATGTTGTGATTCCTTTAAATGGACTTCAGCCATCATCAAGCTAAGATTATCATTTTCATTGTGATGCATTATGCGAATTTAAGAGCCATTCTTTATAAGAACCAAAAT
>NW_026940368.1:0-12115 GCF_032062105.1 Saccostrea cuccullata
ATCCAGGCGCATCACAACATTTGTAACTCGTAAAGGATTCTTTGATAAAGGCCCCTTATGTTTGGAGTTAGTTGTGCACGATGTACCAACGCTTTAAAAATTTCAAGCTCTTCAAGGATGTCCTGGTGTCCAAAATCTTTGAGACATTATCGTTCATGGTAAACAAGGAAAACATAACAGAAACCAAAAAGGACTTTTACAAAGACTCAGAAAAATGGCCTTCTTTCATCTCGACAAGTACGTGTCAGTTTGATTTATCCGAAATCGATTTTATGGGTCATCTGTTGTCCGCGAGAGGTATTGGTCCTGACAAATCCAAGATTGAAGCGGTTATAAAGCTGACTCCCAAACAGTATCTGAGATGAGAAGCTTTCTTGGTTTAGTGAATTTTTGTAGTAGGTTCTTGCAGGACCTTGCTATTTTATCCGAACAACTGAAAAAAAACAACGAGATAAAATGTGAGATTTTGTGGAACGGGGTTCAAGGGGAAATTTCGTTCAAGAAATTGAAAGAATGTTAAAAAATGCAGAGACTCTAGGTTATTTTGACACTGAAGCGAGAACGCAACTCGTAACAGATGCTAGTCCTGTGGGTTTGGGAACCGTTTTGCTAAAAATTTCAGCAACGTTTCACTCCAGCGAGCCGTAGTCTCATAGATGTTGAGAAACGTTATTCTCAGACAGAAAAAGAAGCTCTTGTTTTTGGGCCTGTGAACGTGTTACAGTACTTATAAATCATTGACTTTGAACTTTTTACAGATCAGAAGTCTTTAGAGTACATTTATTCCTCAAAGCCCAAACCAAGTGCAAGAATCAGTAGATGGGTGTTACGTTTACAACCATATCGATTTCGCAGGGGTGATAAGGAAGCATCAGAATATTCTCCTTTGACTAAGTCAGTGATACATTATGACGTCATAATAGAGATATGATGTCAAATTTACAACACAAGTTTTCGAATATTGGTAATTAGAGATAAATTTAACTCTGGAAAATGAATGGAAACGTCTAAACATTAACCCAAAAAGTTTTCATTTTGTTATGCTGTATCTGTCATTTTGATTAAAATCTCCCCATACGTCATATGTGTACTCAAGAACTTAATTATATGCTAGTAAAAAAAATTTTTGGAAGAATGGCTCTACAAAGATACGGAAAATGGAGTTTAAAAGCAAATACCATGAATATTATGTGAAATTCATATGGAGTTCAGTTAATTCAACATGTATTTAATTTATTTTCATCGATTATATTCTCTTCAACAGACAGACATAAAAGTATCCCGGTTGGCCTTTCCTCTGTCATTCTTGACAAAAACAATGCATGCGCGTGCAGCTACAACAAAAAGCTGGATGTTTCAAAACGTAAGATTTGTACAGATGGAAAGTTTGCCTTCTAAAATACTTGGTAAGTGCTGCAGAATCCCGAGTTAAGCAGGGTTTTACGTAAAATCTTGGTTCTATGTATAAAATTCATAACATCGGGTTAGGATTTGTGTGAATGTGTGGAATTTATTTCACTGACAGGACAGTGGAATTCTAGCAGCACTTTTTATGCAAAATGGTTTTTTTTCAAATTGTATATTATTTTAAAGTTTATTTATGGTATTGTTATTCTGTTAGTTTTTTTATTAAGGAACATTTCGCTATAAATAGAAGTCACGTATGCAGTGGTGGTGGTGCACTCTTTGCGTTAACATTTTTATCTTTATGCAATATTTTAACTTATTTACTTTATCAGAGGTTTGTTTAAATTATCAAACTTAATTTTCTTTAAAAAGTCTTAATTTCCCTAGAAATGATGTTTATTTTCCCATACAGTACCCGCATCGTTATTCTTTACAGGATACACGATTCGATCGGACACATGCAAGATACGATAGGATTCACGCACGATACGATAGGATACACGCACGATAGGACAGGATACACGCACGATAGGATAAACGCAAAACACGATAAACGCAAAACACATACACGCAAAACACGATAAACGCAAAACACATAGACCTGATAAACGATTTTCCGATAGGATAAACGCAAAACCTGATAGGATTGTTTCAAAATGCGGAACGTGTTCTGACAAAACGAAAAGATTATTTTGTTTATTTACTGCAATATTTTAATTTAAATACATGCAGAGCTTAAAATATAAATTATTAAGTACATTTAATTATTATAATAAACTAACTTGAGATCTCTATGGTAATTTTACAAAATTTGTTTATTTATATAAAAAAATTGACAATGATTAAATGAATTAGGAGAAAGGGAACTGTTTTTTTTTTTTTAATTCTTTCAATTGTGTGAATTTACGATTTAGTGTTAATGTCGAAATTCTCATCTTAAGGTTGAAATATGAATCGTTTTATTATAGATATTTAAACATACATTTACATGTAATTGTTGCACAAAATCCCAAACATGATTATATACCGCTTCTCAGGGGTATATTATAAATTTTTGAAACTCTATAAATAGACTTATTATTTTTGAAAAATATACATTTGAATTTTTTATCTAATAAGTTTATCTAAAAGTCCCAATTTTTTCAGGAAAAATTTTACACAAAAAATTAAATATTTTTTTTAATTCAAAAGTTAAATTTGCGATTATCCAAAAGTCGCAATTAAATATTAAAATCTTAGAAAAAAAATACAAGTAGAAAACCGGCCATAGAAAGGTTAAAAGAAACAGCTTTAATGAAATTAATAAATTTAACATGATAGATCTTTCAAGAACTTAATAGTTCAAAAAATTAATTTAATAGAAATCTAGATAATTGTTAATATAATGGTGCTCTGTATTAATTAATACATTTAAACTATGTCAACAAAATTGAATCTCCTAAAACGATTTGTACATATACGTTTACGCTAAGCTCTCACTTATGTACATGTAAACATTTATATATCAGATACAAAAAATTCCTATTCATTAAAGAGTATTGAATGGTTAAATACACAAAACACAAAAATTAATCAACAAATATTAAAAGAGTGACATGCGACTTTTCCGACTAAATAATTATAAGTCATTGCTATTTAGCTTTGTGTGTACTGTTTCAAAAAACAAAAATAGGTTTAAGTCGGCAAATGAATTTTAAACCCCGAAAATCATTTTAGCCCGGTAATCTAATATGAGACATATTCGAAGGGCGGGATGTTAAAAGTCCCTAACCAATTTAAAAATAGAAAAAAGATCTAACCAAATAGCCAAATATAATATTGAACTCTTAAATAAAGTTATATACGTACATTATGGAATTAAATGATTAATTTATAAATTGATTCGGTGTATTTACTTGTCTTGCATGGTCACGGCGGAATCGACGACTTCTTTTTTTTTATCATTATAGTAAATACCTAAAAAAATCATGCGAGCTAATTTTCATAGTTTAGAATGTTAGAACTACATGTGTTTCATCCGTTTCTACGATCAATGAAATAGTTTTAGAATTAATTTGACCCCGTTACATAAAAAACCCGATATCCCAAAAATCCATGTACCACAAGTACATTTTTTTTTTTAAAATTTATTAAAAAACGTATTTTCATACAACTAATGTAAGCATAATGGAACCATTGTACAAAATGAAATAAATCAGCGGATTGAGTTTAGGGACTTCATTTCATTAAATTATTTATTTAATTTTTTTTTAAAATTCAAGCAATGAGATGATTTTTTTAATCCATAAATCGTACAATTATTTAATATATTTTAAATTATATCTTTGATAAGTTTGTTCACACAAGTTAGGAACACAATCCCGAGAATAAACCAGGTAGTATTTGAGGTTACAATTACCCCGGGGGAGAAATCAGTAAAGGTTTGTTGACGATGATCACACACACGGGCCCAGGTGTAGTTAGGGGAGAAAGGGGGGGGGGTGTTGACCCACAGGAAGGCAGTGTGCTGATTAAAGCCACACATACGTGTCAGTTTTCTTTTGGAAAAATCTTCATTTGACACCCCGATGGATTTTTTTGTTTTTTTCACGCCGAAAAAGGTAAGTTGTTAAAAAACATAATGTTCTCCTTGTATACATTAATTTAAAATTTGAACGTATACGGCCCAAAAATTTGGGGTTAAAATCATTGGATTAAGTCAAGTTTTATTATTTTTGTAACATGATGACTTTAAATAATTTTGTATACATGCAGCTTAAAAGGGGTAAACATATTCTTTGTCATCAACGATAAATAAGGGGGAAAAAAATTTGCATGAAAAAAGATACATATCAATATCCTGCTTTTATTCATTTATTTGCTTTTTGGATACGCATACACCGTAGCTTACCAAAAATCTTTCTCCAGAACTCTTATTCATTTAAGAAAACCATATTAAAAATATTTAATTTTGAATAAATAACTCATACAATTCGAAAATTTTTTTAAAAAAAGACCAGTGATCTATTATAATTTCAATTCCGAAAAATACAGTTACTTTTTAATTTTTAAATACTCTCTACTTTACCAAGATATAATTATTTTATTTATTTAATTATTAATTAATTAATCAATTTATTTATTCATGATATACGCTATTTATTTATTATTTTCCTTCTACGCTTTAATATTTCTTTTAAGGATGAAAAAGAAAGGGATAAAACTTTCTTTTCTTTTTTGGTTGAAGTAACTTATTTTAGTTAACAAAACAAAAAGAAACTCGGGAAAACTAGAGTTTCTTTTTTATGTAAAGATAAAAAGCGAGGGTTTCCGAACGTACACGATAAACGCAAAACAATACACGATAGAACCTGATAAACGATCTACACGATAAACGGAAAACACGATACACGCAAAACACGATAGAAAACGCAAAACCTGATAAACGGAAAAAACGATACGATAGGGTACGATAGGATAACCACATAGATAGGATAACCCCAAAACGATAGGGTACACCACAAGGCACGATAGAATTGTAAAGAATAACGATGCGGGTACTGTGTAAATATTTGGAGGATTTGAAGTCAATATATTCTCCATAATATTACGACTTACATATTTTAAAGCATTTCACTAAAAATTAATTAAAAAACTTATTTCATTTAAAAGTTATTAAAACTTCAAATCTTTTGGCGGGTTTGATTGACACATCCTTGCACTTTTACAAAATTTTCCCCCTTCTTAATCCTTAGGGAAAAATTACAATCTTGATGTGTATTAAAGAGAAATATTAAAACTTTTTTCCAGAGAAATAATTTGATTCAGATTAGAAATGGTAGAAAAAAAGAACTCCTTGACAAATTTATATTCCGAACTAAAGTTGCGTACAGAGTTTAGCAAATCGAGCACACTCGTGTTATGTACACAGATTTTTAAACAGGGCACAGTTCCGATTTGTTGAGTTTACAATTCACCGGGTGCGTTTGCTATGTACAGACCAACACCTCATTCTTCAACAGGAGTCAGTCCATCGGAGTTGCTATTCAAGTGGAAAAACCGGACGAGGTTACCAAACTTGGAGATTAATTTTTTATCCAGATGACATGGAACAAGAATTGAGACCGAGATGTGGAGAAGAAAGGAATCGCAAAGTGTCAGGTAAATGAAAAGTATCATGCGAAGGAAAGTGATGTCGAAAAAGGTGACAAAATTCTTCTGAAGCAGCAGATTGAAAACAAACTGTCATCAAACTTTGAATCAGAACCATACGAAGTTGTATCCAAGAATGGAAACAGTGTAGTTTTGTAGAAAAACGGCGCAAGTTATAAACGCAACATTCTCATCTAAAAAGTACAACAAACCAATTTCTGATGATTCTGAAGATTCGAATGAGGTGAATGTGGATCCGCGAAAAACCAGCACCAGTAAAGGTGCCCGATATGTCAGTGTATTCGCGTCAAGCTAGGAGTAGCAAGCTTCCGAGTAAATTTGATGATTTTGTGGTGACTTAGTGATCTGTGTAAATGATCATCACAAAAAGTGAAAAAAAAATGAAAGTGAAAAGAGAAAACGTGTAAATTTGTGAATCAATATAAATTTGTGAATGTGTTTTGCTATTTTTGGTTTGACATGAGTGGGTTTCTTAAATGTCATGTATTTTGTGGGGAATTTTATTTTGTTTTGTGTTCAACAGGGGTTGAAGTACTGTTGTGTATAAATATTACAATATAGAAAACAATCCAATGACACTTTTGACTCTATATATGAGATGTTACGATGTTTCATATAATTTATTCAAGTAAACTGTTATAGATAATTTTATTCAGAAAAAGGGGAGGAATGTAGTATCTATCGATGTTAGTATTCCGGTAATATCAATATGTGTGTATGTTTGGTTTTACTATTATATTTTGTTGACCGGAAGTAATGTAATAAAATGAGTCTGTGCATTGAAACCATTGTTTTATATCAGCTAGAAAATAATGGCTATCAGCCGAGAGGCCAACATTACACCACATATGTATATACATAATTAATACTTTTTCCCCCCAAGATTCGACAAAATGTACAATACTCTGGACTGTTTAAATGGGAGACGTCACCAATTATCAGGTCTGAGTGGGGGGTTTCACCCGAGGCCTTGCTAACTGCAGGTATTATGCTACTAAAGTATGATTTTTCAAATTGTAAGTTTGTTAACATAAGATACAAAAATTATTTTCTTTTCTACACAGGACAGGTTAATATCATAGATCAAAGATGTAACTTTTTTATGACAATCTTGTACACAGAAAATTTTGTAAACCATGTTATCAAATAGTTTTAAGCAACGAATTCAGTGTCGAACCTTCAGAATGGAAAAAATATATATCAATGTAAATTATATGACATACCCGATAAACAACTTACAGAATTCAACTATAAACTTTTAAACAATATTCTTTGTAATAACTTGTATCTCAGTAAATGGAAAAAAGAAACGAGTAGTAATTGCAAATTATGCCACGTGAATGAAACTTCAAAACATCTCATTTTTGAATGTAAAAATGTTGGTGAAATTTGGAATAGATTAAGTTTGTACCTGAAAATAGATATCAAATGGAAACATGTAATAATTGGATTTAGCTCTGAGCGCAATAGAAAAATTGTATCACTCAACACACTCATCTCATATGTTGCCTGTAGGATTTACAAATATAAGATGTACTGTCGAATACATTCCTTAGATGAAACTAGTTATAACATCTTTAATCACGTTAAATCTTCAATTTTTTTCTATGCTTCCATTCTAAAAACTTTGAAATCACTTGACTACAAACTTTTTAAAAATTTTGCATAAAATTTTCTGAAGGTAATATTGTCATATTGTTTGTAATGTAATTTGTCTGTTATATATATATTTCACTGTTTGTTTGTATGAAGAATTGAAAATAAATAAATTAAAAAAAAAAAAAAAAAAAAATGCAGGTATTATAGAAATGCGTTGTTTAGTATGGAAATGATTAATGAGAGTTTTTAGAGATATTAAGAATTCTTGTTGGTGTGTTTATGAATTGTGTAAATACAAAATTTACAATTACAGATAACCAATTCTGCAGTAATAGGGTCGTAGAGTCTATCAATAATGAAATTACATGCAATTATCACTTTGGATATCACCACAGGTAGTGAAATAAAACTCTCTGTAAAAAGTATCCACACTGAGCATGCTGAGGGAACAGGTGGTGAACAGGAAAATGATAATGGGCCAATCTCATTTGTCACTGATCGGCGTACACCGAATTGCGCCGCGTAAAACGGCTAAGAGGCAATTGAAGTAAACCGGCGAAAACATAAAAAAGAATGATTACGCGAAATGATAAACAATTAATTATTTTTTATCACTTAATATATTATGTCTTAGTAATATAATTCGAAATTCAATTTAAAAAAAATAATGGACCTCATGAAAAATTTTATTTTTTTAAACATATGAATAGAGATTTGCTCAGATTCTTGCAAACAAAGAACATGTCGATTAGGTTGAAAAAGTATTATTTTCTCTTCCGCCATATTTCTAAGACCGGCGATTTCCTCACCGGTCATTTCAGACCATCGGGATCGGCGTACGCCGGCGAACCTTACTAGGTCAAATGGAGTAACACGCCAGGTTACAAAAGGTCAAGCAGTACATTCGGCTTACGCCGGTATGACAAATGATATCCTACCAAGGTTTAGACAAGGTATTTGTAAAATCTAGGGAGAGGGCGTAATAAATTTCTAGAACTTTTGCCCAATCCCAATTGTAAAGTATAAGCAATAAAATATGTTCAAATCATTTGTAAAATTAGGCCCTTTCTAAATCGCCGGTTAGAATCCCGCTGAGGTAGGTGAGACCGGTTCTTTGGATTAATCTTGTCAGTGAACTTTTTTAACAACCCTCGTGTATAAAAAAGAAGTTCATTTGATAAAAGTTATAAGGATGTGTAACTTTCAAATTTCCAACCATTGCTCTTTGTAATGGTTCCACATGAAGAGAAGAGTAAATTACCGAATGAAGAAGTATTATAATATCTTAACATGTTGCCATAAGACTGTTGATTAAATACATATCCACCTCTGATTTTCTGATTTCATATAGAAATAAAATGGAAAAGACTTCAAAAAAGATATTGAACCGATTACATCTATCATTATAAAGAACTTTCGTCAATGTTCAGTAAGTTTTTTAACGTTTTACGTGCGGCAACGTTTGCATAACATGTGTAGAATTCATCTTCCAAGTCAAGAGTTTCTGATCCGCTCAGCTCCATATAAACGCTTGACCAAATAGGCTAAGTTTGACGGGGTTAGAAATGCGCTCTCTGATTGGCTTCATGCAAGTCTGCATGAATCAATCAAAATCATTGTTTTGATCAAACTAAAACTAAATTGTAAACAGAAAAAAGAATCCAGTTTTAGTCACAAGGATAACTTCATTATTATTATATAGCCCAGTTTAATGTTTGACTCACCTTTTCGTCGAATTATATTGAATTTATTACAAACTTCCAGATTATCTCGAATGCTCTGTTGTATTGACTCTGATTGGTCAATAGCAGAGGTCATTAGAGTTCAAAATGTGTAACCTCACTAGATGGCGACATCATGGCGTGACAGTAAACCTCGACAAACTTGGCCTATTCGGTCATGGGTGTATGTGAAGCGTAGCGGGTCAGAAGTCTTGACTTAGGAAGATGAGAGAATCCTTGAAAAATATTATTTAACAAATATATTTTATATATGTAATATTATATCATATCAAATATGAAATATTGTCTCATATATTTTTAATATCTTCAAAGCACATGTGATTTAACTTACCATACATGCATTTATCCAAGTATTCATTGACTTTTTTAAAGTCATCCTGCATTTGAGGTATGATTAAAATCGGTATTATAAAAGATGCATTTCGTGTCAAAGCTGCTTCTTCCAAAGATAGTGCATAATCAGTCATATATTTACTTAAGAATATCTCCAATTTGGACTTTGACTTTTCGTCAACTTCAATACAGTTGGCTATTTTCACCATGTTTCTCTTTCCTTGTAAGAAAAAAATACATTGCTTTTTATTAAATCTCTAGAATTTCTAGCAATGATTTCTTCATGTTCTAAAGGGGTATTTTGAATACTTATTTAAGGCACAATGCACAAAGGGATCATATCACATTATTTACAGATTTTCTTTCAAAAGTATTAATACACCATACGATTCAAGTATTTCTTTATAAACCTCACAGCATAGTCCGTTTATACACGTTTGACGGCATTATCCCTTAATGATCGAAATAAAACTATATAAACGAGTTTTTATTCATTTTTTTTATCCATATCTAGAAAAGATTTTGATACGATTTAACATTTTAAACTCGAGTTTATAAATCAAGGTCATGAAGCAGATTATAGGTTTATTGTTTCCATTTCAGTATTCATTATACTTTTAATTAAATAATTTCTTCGAGAGTTTGCTCAGGGAGCTATTATGATTTATCCCTCTTTTATAGTGTTGTTGCCAAGTGTTATATGTTTAACTTCAGACAGATAATAAGTGGAAAAATTAATCTCAATACGGAACTTCCGAGATACGTAGTTACCGTCGTTTTTGGTTCAGTAATTAAAATATCTGTCACGTGATAATGCACCAATTGTTAGGCAAACGTCATCACAGAGAGTGAAAGTTGGCAGGCGCGCGCTTATGTGGTTTGAATGGCAAAAGAACGGACGCAGACATAGAAATCAGTGGATGACCCAGTTAATATTGGTGCTATGTACCTGGCATGGCTGTACTGCCGATGATCGGAAGAAATCTAACTTAGCTGCCTATCCATGGATGAAAGGTATGACATTTCATGTCTACTCCAAACCACATCGCAATGAGGCAATCCTTCGCCCCGACACAGATGGGTAGAATATAACATTAAATATTGTTGTTGTTGTTTTTAAACCAGTCTTTAGATGTTTTGATTTAAATTGATGACCAAATAATGCACCATGGGCACCTGATATTTTGTCAGTAAGCTGCAAATAAACTTTAAGTCTTATAAAGCCCCAAATGAAAGATTAAAACACGCAAAATATACACAATTTGTTTTTATATATTGAGGTATTTATAGTAGTTTTTATATTTAGGGCATTACTTGCAATTTATTGTTGAAAATACAGGATGTTTGTCAACACAGAGACCTTTGATAGAATTTTAATATACATGCACACAAATATTTTAAATGAACTTCCAGTGCCCATGTATTTACCACATCTGTGTATTAATCCTTTACTCATATCAAACAGAATGAGAATATGAATGTGGTGTATAATAGTTGTTTTGAAAGTCATTGTTTAGTTTACAGTGCATGTACAAAACAAAAGGAACATAATAAATGAATTTTAGTTAAATATGATGTAGTAAACATTGAAACAGATATATGTAGTTTCTTTTTTCCTTTTAGGCAGGTGGCTAATCAGATTTTCCAGGAAGCAAAATATGATTTGGAAGTGTTTACCTTATATTTCATTGATGGCTGTCCTGCCGTCTTTTTAAAAGGGTGTCAATAATAAGACTGGAGATTGCCAATCTCTGGTTTCAACGTTGGTGTGTAATAATCTAATGTATGTACAAGGTAAGTACTAGATTTTTTCAGAAACAATTTAATTAAAATTAGATGCTAGATCCACTTGCACACTCACTTCACGAACATCTAACAACATCCTATAGAGGGTCACATCAGAGGTCAAATTCTATCAACCATTCTAATTGTTGCTCGCAAAATCATTGGTTATTTGTTGAAGCAAATATAAGTCTAGAAATGTTCTGAATATGACCGCATGCTGCATTGCAGACATGAATCTCAATGGAATGTTGTTAGATGTTAGTGTAGCAAGTGTGCAAATGGATCAAACATCTAATTTTAATTAGATTGATTCAGAAATTAAGTACATCAATTCACATGTTCAACCTACATGTAAGAAATGTTCTGTTCTGTTTATAGACCATAAAATTTGCAGGTTAAATTTTAATTTGATAAACAGTTTTGATGTTACCTTTAGCATTAATATTCTCTATGAGTATGTTGATTTTTTCAGAGTGTCACTGTACTTAACATGGAAGTGTTCCCTTTGCCCGTACATAAAGTGCACAGACAGTACCGCCAAAGTGAAAGACTTCGCATTCATGTTGAGAGAGCCAATCAACGACTCAAGACCTTTCAATTTTATCGGATGTTATGCCTTTAACTTTGAAGTCAAATGGAAACCAAATCTTGGGTGTAACTGATTTCACTGCAACATTGATTCTCCACTTGTAAAAAGAAATGAAAAAAATGTGCATTTACCAGATGGATATAATTTCTATTGAATTTTTTAAAAGTCCATTCTTTGACTGCTGATAAGTTCTCTACATGTTCTATTTTCTAATGTAGTGTACAATATTTTGATTATTATACCCGCACTTTCTAAAAAATGTTCGGGTATTTGTTTTTCTCATGTCCGTCCGTCCTCCTCCGTCTTCACAGTTTTTCTTCCCTAACTCCTCCTACATTTTTCACAGTAGCTAAATCATCCTTTGGGGAAAGTTGGGGGGGTCATGTAGATGTGCAGTAAGGTTTGGAATTTTGATTTTGCCCCGGGGGGGCAAATGGGGTGAAAAAAACGTTTTTTTTGCAAAAAGCCCCATCTTCCCTGAACTCCTTCAATTTTATCAGCAGCCTAA